>NC_133527.1:21941274-22244374 GCF_048544455.1 Silene latifolia | reverse complement strand
TCTGGCTATGAAGCCGGAACTGCAAATCGTTAATTTGAATTGATGAATTTAATGATGGATTAAGATGTTTACTCGGATGGAAGTGATTAATAGGTTAATTACATGTGAATGATGGTCATAAAAGCGATAAACATGGATGAGATGAATCGGAAACGAATTATTTACATGAAATTATGATGAAAATATTAATGAGTCCTCTATCGAAATAAGTCAATTAAGCTAAATACGACGGATATACAACGAATATGTGACGAACATGCGATTAAACAGATTAAACTATATCAATGATGAATTCAAGAAACTCAATATGATTAAATTGAATCTCTAAAATCCGGGATTGAATTTAATGACGAAAACCCGCAAATATTGGATTATTTGGGATTTAAGTCGGATTTAAGACAATTAAAACATGCTAATGATGGTGAATAATATACACATGTGATTTATATGTTATCATGACGAAGAATTAACAGACGAATAAGCAAAAGAAGGAATTGAATACGAATTACAGAGGACAAACGAAGAAGAAAGGAAGCAGGAACTGCGGCAGCCTCACGAAGAGGCGCAGCAGGAACTGCGCTCCTTCGAAGAGGCGCAGCAGTTGCTGCGTCCTTTCTCGACGGTTATTTACTGGAAATCCGCAAAAACAGGTTTTAACAAAGGGTTTTAGAAATCGATTTTAACGGTATTTTTGACGTAAATCTTACAATTGATGATACGAAAAGTAAAATACAATTAATAAATAAGGATTATACACCCTCAGACTTACATGTTGACGAAACGAGAAGAACTAAGATATCGATTAGTGATGCTCGACGCGAATGCAAAGAAAGTGCCCTCGTAAGAGGAAAACGATTGATTAAATTAAGTTGATTGAGTGTAGTTGGTCAAATTGGTCGGTCATGCAACGGAGAGGTCGGTACCGGAAGATCCGAGCTTACGTGGTCGAAAGTTCAAGCACGTAGGCGCCAATAAGTAAGAACAAAGTCTAGAATGCAAAGGGAGAAGAGAAGGGCGGACACTCGCATGAGAAATATGAGGAGCGAAGGCTCCTATTTATACTAATCGCGTGAAGGAATTATGGTAAGAGTTGGATACGGAAGGAAAGATCCGGAAACAACCGACTTAGGTTAAAACACGGAAACTTGGACAAAAAGAAGCCCTGGGAAAAGGCGCAGCAGGTGCTGCGTCCCTTGGAAGAGGCGCAGTACTTGCTGCGTCCTTTCCCGGGTAGGTTCCTCTGCGCGTAGAAAACGCGTTTGACAGCCTGTCGTATTTTAGGCATAACTTTCTCTACAAGACTCGGATTAAGGTGATTTCGGTGGCGTTGGAAAGCTAAGAAAGAGATCTAGAACTTTCTGTGAAATAGGCCTGACCCAAAAAACTCGTTATGACCTCGTAAAACGGGCCTAAATTTCGGGTTGTCAATTTAACTAAATGAAATGCACATTTTGTAATGTAAACTTTAAGTTTAGCCTAATGAAGTGACATGAGACTCAAAATGAGATATAATCTCAACATTTTATGACATCCTAACCTTAGGTAGACAAGCCCATTGCTTTGACTCGGGATTTGACGGTTTTAGGAGATGAAGACGGTTTTTGACCCGGACTCCGAATGTACTCTAATTATTGCCAAAACGACCGTATCGGTGCGTAGATGACATCTAAGAGGTAGACATTTAATATTTGAGCAATCACTTGACGATAATCTTACGAACTGTCACAAATCGTTCCGCGTATCAAACATGCGGCCCAATCATCACCGGGTGGTTTGCGAGAGGTGCAGAAATGAGGTATCTACAGAGCCCCCACTTTGACTGAGGCTTGCACAAGGCGAAAGTCAAAGTATAGCCATCAGGTCAATCGAAGATTACAACCTGACGACTATGGCGACGCGAGGCGGTTCAAGGGGTCTGAACCAAGGACCTGTCGTCGGGAACATTTTAGAGTCTGTCGACTTCCGGGGAGGGTCGTTTAAAGTCCATTAGACTACGTAAGGAGGCTCGCCAGCCATAAAAAGAGACCATACCTGAGACACCCCTGGGTGAAACGGGACTGAAGACGCTTCGGCAAAACTCTTTGGTCTGAAGATAACTTGGTGTCTGAAGGCATTAGGGGTCACAGGGATACTGAAGAAACTTCTTAACACTTCTGAAGGCTAACTCTGAAGGCTACCTCTCACTAAAGGGAAGGCTGAAGGATAACTCTTTCTAAAGGGCTGAAAGGAGGACTTAACTGAAAAGGGGTTATCTGAAGGTTACTGAAAGGATTATCCTGAATAAAGGATTATCTGAAGATTACTGAATGGATTATCCTGAAGTGTCTGAAGAAATAAAGGATTATCTGAAGGGAGGAAGGCTGAAGGAAGGATTATACTGAAAGGGTCATCTGAAAGATTAAGGTAAGTTTCTGAAAGATATGAAGGATTTATCCTAAAAAGGGTTACCTAAAGGGATGAAGGATCGCCTGGGAGTATCTGCCTGTCTTTGTCCTCAAACAAACTCTTACTGGGGAATAAAACGATGATTTTGGGGAATCTGCCTGTCTCTGTCCTCAAGCAAACTCTCGTTGGGTGATTATATTGACGACTAGGAACATCTTGATCGTCATGGGAGAAATCTTGAGTGAGCAATACTGCAAAATACTACTGCGCTGGATATAAGGATTTGAGCAATACTGCAAAATACTGATGCGCTGGATATAAGGATTTGAGCAATACTGCAAAATACTGCTGCGCTGGATATAAGGATTTGAGCAATACTGCAAAATACTACTGCGCTGGAGAAAATGAATAGGGGTGTGTCGAAACATTGTCAGATAAAATCCGCTCGTTGTTGCAAGCGAAGTCTTGATAAAGTACTGCTTCTGATACTCACCTGCATGGTTAGTAGCCACACAAGAATGCAATCTAATATGTGCACGTAAGCAATTATCACATGGATCTCGAATGAGGAAACACACAGGGTTTGCAAAAGTTGTTTCTTTATAAAAGTCGTTTAAAACTTGTTCAAAGAAGTTTGTCGTTTGTTATGCGTTATGCATATTCAATGGGCTTTAGACATAGGACTTGACATGACACAGACCTTATGCGGACGTGAAAATATAGACTTAGCTTGGACTGACGCGATACAGGGATGACTCTGACAGACTTTGTTTAAGTATGCGCAACTTTTAGCCAAATGTGGGTGATAACGCGTATCAATTCCAAAGGTAGAAGAATTGCAAGAATGATGAAGGCATATAAAGGCAGGACATGAGCCATGGATCATCTGTCTACTTAGACATCTTCGTCGCCGCTTGCTGTAAAAGAGACCCCTCTTGAGGCACGATGACTTGGAGAATTGATCTAAGATCTTTGTCATTGTCCGGACCGAGTACTAGCTGTTGGGGCTGGTGTCCTTAACAGTTAGTGCAAGGACTTATAAATCTCTAAAATGATCAAAGGGCATACTTTTTGGTATTATTATCAGTTGATCCACGTTTATCAATAACGGTTGGCTTGCTAGATAAGTTTGACGTTATTGTCATACAGATGGCGGTGATCAACTGGTCCCTAAAAGTCACACCTATAGGATACGTTTGAGAGATATGACAGTATGAAAATACAGTCATGTTGATGCCAATTATGACTAACCGCTTAGTCGGGTTATTGACTAGTAATTAGTCAAACGCGATGTTGAGACAATTATTTAATACGGATTAAATAATATGGGCTAAGGCGAATTAAACAGTTAATTCGTAAATTAAATATAAACGATTATATTTAATTAATGTATATTGAATTAATTATACAATATTGTCTTTGTCGGACATGTATTAATATTTAGACTAATCCGTGTTATTAGTCGATGTATTAATAACCGATAACCGATGACAGTTTATAATAAAACCCGTCATATACATTTTTAGCGGAATTGATCGGACCACGATTTAATAATGAGGAGAAAGTGGAAAGCCCACTCCCTCCTCCATGAGACTCGCGGACCGAGGCAACAAAAGGAGAGGCTCCCTCTCCTTTTGACCTAAGCATTCATTTTACATGAAAATTAGGGTTTCGGAGCATTCCTCTCTGAAATTCCTCGATCTCACATCGAATAACCTCACAATAGCTCTCTCGATATTGCAAGTCAATTAGAGAGCATTTCTAGCACAAGGGCATAGTCTCAGACGGTCTTGGGTGCAACGATTAGGAGGAAATCTCTGTTGATTTCTGTTCTTTACGCCGCGCATCAAAGGACCCGAGGTTGATTCTTAATCTTTATCGTTTTCTATTGTATTTCGTTTATGACCATAAATCGCATGTTATATTTATGTTATAATCCTTAAATTTAAAGGGTCTTATACGGATATTACCCCACACTAGCTAGACTTAGAGGAATAGAGGAAGGGCGGCATCTTGGAAGAGAAGCCCCCAGGATGGGAGGATGATTCTGGAATTTGGTGAAAAAAGAGGTTGGGCGACAATAAGGAGCCCCCAGTATAGAGATGTTGGTTGTGGAAAGGATGTTTATTGAGGTTTGAAGGTTGAAATAGAGGTTGAAAGTTGATGGTTGAGGTGGTTGATAATTGAGATTTGAAAGTTGGAAGTGGGGATGGTTGTGTCCCTGAGGACTGCCTACGTATTCACGTGAAGTGAAATCAAACCAGATCGTAGTTCAGGTGTGTGCCTAAGCTATGTTGTTAGGGCCTTAAAGTGCAGGGGTCACAAGGGTGTATTCCTTTGGTGACTCGAAGAATCGATTTGAGATAACTCCCTCTAATCATAGACCAAAGAGGTGTAACTAATTTTGTAAAAATTTCCTTGTCATGTGAGCACACTTAGTGGACCCTAAGGATGATATGGGTTCGTCCCGTTCTAGGTGGCAAAGTATTTGAAGACTCTGTGTATGGGTCAAGGTGAAACTGGATTGGATATTTGGAATGTGGAGCTCGGTAATAAGAGGCTTTGATGAACAAATCTCTAGAGTTTGATTTTGTGGAGTTAAGGCTTTATTGGGCTATGGCTTGTAATATGGCTTGGAAATGGAGTCTCTTGGCTTGATGTAACCTGAGCACATAGAGGTAGGTTTGAAATGACGTGGGTTCAAGTTTCCATGTCTTGGCCCTAAAGGATGGGTATATTTGACGAGCTTGAGAGGATTCTCAAAATTCCTAACTATCTCCTTGTAACGGTCTCGAGAAGGACTTAGGGTGTGTGATGTGTGAAAGGCTTAGTGGGGTGCTAGCCGACCATCTTGATTGATGTCTTGATTCTACCTAGACTTCCGCATTATTCCGTATAGCATTTGATTTCATACTTGTTCTTGATTCAAACTCAGATTCTTGGTCCGGAATATATCTCGGATTTTTGCTCAGATTCTTGATTCGGTTTTTTGAAAATGACTTTAACTTTGGATATTGACTTGACTTGCTTGATCGAGCCTTCTTCTTTTGAGTCTTTTGTCTTGGATTACGGGTATAATTGCGTCCTTGGATATTGATCTCAGTTTCTCTTGATTGAGCCTTTGTCTCTAATCGCGGCTCGTATCATCTTGGATTTGATTGCTACCATGGATTTGGGTTAGACTAGAGCCTTTGGTGTGAAATAGGGTTGGTCTTTAGTAACACGGGTTGTTTATTGTGGGGAATGGGCTTGCCTTCCGTCATGGATTGTCAATAAGGGAGATGGTCTGGATTCGTCCTAGAATCTCTTGAGATAAGCTCGTCCTAGACTTGGGTTATATTGTGGTTTCTATTGCCAGACATGGAATAGGTAAAGAAAGAACACGGAGCTTCAGGTCCTCTACAACTTGGAACGGAACATCATTTAAGTGTACTCACATCGACTTGAAACGTGTTGTTGTTGTTCGTTTTAAAATGTCTCAAATCAATTCTTCTTGTCACAGGAAATGGGATGAAGGAAGAGATATGATAGAATAATTTGTGGATTGAAAATTGTACTTTTATTGAAATGAATAATGAATGTATTTAACATAGACTCGAGAAGACACGTGACTCGTGGGACAGCCCCCAGGTTGTCACTAGAATGAAAATGGACACGAAGAAAGATACTAGAACAAATATGGGATAGAAAGCCTAAGACTCGGACTTGGACTCGGACTTTGACTCGATTGCAGATCTAGACTCGTAATCATCGGCCCACGCTTGAACATTTTCTCTTCCAGCAACTGGCTTCGACATCCGGCTTTGAGCATTCACCCATTTGAGCACCTCATCCTCATCATTGGGAACGTTGGAAGGATAACAGTCAAGAAGAGTTTCTTGATAAGTGATATAGCCATGAGGATCGCTTAAGCTACCTTGTGGGTTAAAGGTTGAGAGGAACAACCTCCCGCTTTCGATCATATCTTGAATAACGTTTTTTAATTTGTAACATTTCTCTGTATCATGCCCTTTGCCTCTATGGTATTTGCAGTACGAATTCTCATCCCAGAATTTGGATTTCCTTTCTGGTTCGGGTGTAGGCCCTATAGGCTTCAACATTCGTTGTTCCATGAGTCTCTGAAAGGCATCGGCGTATCTAATACCAATGTTGGTAAATTTCCTAGGAGGTGTGCCCTTATTTTCGGAAGCCTTTGTAAATAACCTTGGAAGGTTGTTAGGAATAGATCGTTCACTAGTTACTTTCTCCTTAGGACTGTCAAGTTGAGGGTTTGCCTGGATATTTTTCATTTTGAGAAGTTGGGCATCAAGCTTTTTACCCATTTCAGCAAAATGGTTCTCCATCTTGGAAAGTCGAGAGTTTAAGCTATCAATAGCTCCTTCTATTTTAGAAAATTTGTTATTAAAGGCCATGGAAAGCATGAGCATTCCATTTTGGATATCGTCGTCTTCGAGGACATTGATCTCTTCACTACCATGAGGAGCGAGGAGGTGAGAACAGTCTAGAGATGATTCTTCGTCATGTTTAGTGATATTAGACCCAAGAGGGTCGATTTTCTTGGATCTCTTGGCGGAAGGTGGCACAGGAAGCTTGCGATCCTCGATCATATCCTGAATAATATGCTTTAGACAAAAGCATTCCTCCGTATCGTGTCCCCTACCTCGATGGTACTGACAATATGAATCGCCCTTCCATCTAGGGAATATCTTTTCGGGGTCTGGGGTTGGACCAATTGGATGGAGTTTTCCTTGGGAAACCAATCTTTGTAGAGCTACTTCATATGTGGTTTCGAGGTCAACGAATTCCCTATGAGCTCGTCCCGGCCTTCTGAGTGGAGTTTCCAAGAGGTTGACTCCCTTGCCTTCATTGGCCTTCTTAGATGGGTGAGTCGTGTTGAAGCTATAACTTGGCCTTAGGGTATGAGAAGATGGTAAAGGTTTCATCATGTCTATCTTCTTTTCCATATTGATGACACGAGCGCTCAAGTCTTCGACGGTGGCCTGGAGCTTAATGACTGCAGTACTTAGTCCCTTGACTTCCACAGATAAATGTTCTTGAATACTTTCACTGGAAATTGCAGAATTCCTACCGAGAAGAAAATGATGCGCATTACAACTTGATTTGACATGGGATCACGCATACTAAGGCAACAAACAAAGGATACATGACGAGACGAGATGACTAGACTCTTGACTTGTGAATCCAAGAAATGTCGTGAGTGAATTTCGTGTTTGGACTCACGGTGCTTGACCTTGACCTTTAGACTCGAGTGTTGACTTTGACGGAGTGACATTTATGTGATTGACCTTATTGACGGGGTTGATGACACATGTTGATTCCAATTTGTGTGCCAATTTGTGTGTTTTAAGACAGACTCGACTCGAGATTCGGGTATGTGTGTCCCGAACGTGTTATTAGGAGAACTCAAGAAACGGATATGGGAATGACTCGATGTGTTAGCCTCGAGTGCGTGAGTCGAGGTGTGGAAACGTTTAGCTCCTAATTGAATTGGGGTAGGGGGTCCAAAATGACGGCGTGACGCCTTAGGACTTGACTTGAATTGGAAAAGACCCAAAATGTAAAGGAAGACGGGTTTTATGACTCGACAGAGTTCCGATTAGGACATAGTCGGTTTGGATTTTGACTCTAACTTAGCCCAATTGAATTTACATATTTACATCTACACGGTTTGAAGATATTTTGATTAAAACGTTTTTTTTTTTCTTTTTTTTTTTTTCGGACCTCTTTTTTTTTGGACTTTTTGGTTTTTTTCGTTTTCGTTTTTTTTTTTTTTTTTTTACACGGGTTTTGAAATGGGGTTTTAGGCCCGAAGTTTGACTCAACATACGGACAGAGTTTTGACTGGGTTTTGCGCTAATCAATGGCCTTTCTCTTTTTTTTTTTCGAAAATTTTTATTCAAAACGGGGTTTTGATTTTTACAAAAAGCGTCATGGTTTCGTTTAGAAATGGTGATCACGTAAGGTCCAAACGTTTATACAAGCATTATAACGGGATGCTGAGTGCATTTAAAAGGTTTTTGGTTTAAAGGGTGGGTTGCCATACCGAACCATCAAACCCGAAGTCTGTGGAGAGGCTCATACCAAACAAGAGTAAGGCCGATTTCTAGTCCATTTCCTCAAGTAGTGAAGGCCCTTGATACAAACAAGAGTAAGCATCATGGTATGGATGACGTCAATCGCTATCCATCCTTAGGCCCAAATAAGAATTAGGACCGTTTAGACGGGACGATTGGTCGAATGGGTTGGGTTGGGCCTAGGAAGGCCGAATAAAACGGTCTAGGAAGACCGAGTTATGAAAACCGACAATTGTCTTGTACAAACTATTCCCTAACCTTGTTCAAGTTTCACCCTTGCTACACGTAAGTGTATTATCCCCAGCGGAGTCGCCAAACTGTGGACAGCGGGCCGCCCACGGGGGCGCTTGGGAGGAAGAGAACAAGCGTTTGCATTTTGTATGGAGTCGCCACCAATTTTTATGGGAAATTGGAACCGTTCGAATACCTCATGTCATGTCAAGACACAAAGTAAAGACATGAACACTAAGCAATCGTTACCCTTAGCATTCTATGTCTAGAATGACTCTCGTGGATGCCAATGAACACGGATGTTCACAGAGATCTGGAGTAAGGGGTGAGGGTACGTATTAGGAAGTTCTTTTGATCGAACACCTAATCCCGCCCGCCTCGATAGCGGCCTCTACTAATGATTAGGGAAGTTATTCGTACTTGATATATCGTCGGCTATATGCATGCAATGCAACATCCAAGTTTTAATCCTAACATGTGAGAATTAATACTAAGTCGGTGGACACGTAATTAGCATACAATTGGGTCGAAGTAGGATTTAATGCTCATTTACATGTGAAAGCATACAAATGACAAAAGAAATACAATAACCATAAATTACAATAATGAAAATTACAATAATTACAATGGAACAGGCGATTTATGTCGAAAATACCTTTAAAACGGATAATTTGAGAAAAAAAGAATAAAAGAAGGAATAAACTAACAAACAGGAATTAGCGCGATATTACGGATAATAGTTAGTTAATTACGTAAGCTAATCAAACTAGGTCAAAGCAGAAACGGAGTTCAGGGACAGAAATCATCCTGGAACAGGCGCAGCAGGACTGCGCCCTCTGGAAGAGGCGCAACAATTGCTGCGTCTGTTCCAAGTGTGAGTTCTGGCTGTGAAGCCGGAACTGCAAATCGTTAATTTGAATTGATGAATTTAATGATGGATTAAGATGTTTACTCGGATGGAAGTGATTAATAGGTTAATTACATGTGGATGATGGTCATAAAAGCGATAAACATGGATGGGATGAATCGGAAACGGATTATTTACATGAAATTATGATGAAAATATTAATGAGTCCTCTATCGAAATAAGTCAATTAAGCTAAATACGACGGATATACAACGAATATGTGACGAACATGCAATTAAACAGATTAAACTATATCAATGATGAATTCCAGAAACTCAATATGATTAAATTGAATCTCTAAAATCCGGGATTGAATTTAATGACGAAAACCCGCAAATATTGGATTATTTGGGATTTAAGTCGGATTTAAGACAATTAAAACATGCTAATGATGGTGAATAATATACACATGTGATTTATATGTTATCATGACGAAGAATTAACAGACGAATAAGCAAAAGAAGGAATTGAATACGAATTACAGAGGACAAACGAAGAAGAAAGGAAGCAGGAACTGCGGCAGCCTCACGAAGAGGCGCAGCAGGAACTGCGCTCCTTCGAAGAGGCGCAGCAGTTGCTGCGTCCTTTCTCGACGGTTACTTACTGGAAATCCGCAAAAACAGGTTTTAACAAAGGGTTTTAGAAATCGATTTTAACGGTATTTTCGACGTAAATCTTACAATTGATGATACGAAAAGTAAAATACAATAAATAAATAAGGATTATACACCCTCAGACTTACATGTTGACGAAACGAGAAGAACTAAGATATCGATTAGTGATGCTCGACGCGAATGCAAAGAAAGTGCCCTCGTAAGAGGAAAACGATTGATTAAATTAAGTTGATTGAGTGTAGTTGGTCAAATTGGTCGGTCATGCAACGGAGAGGCTGGTACCCGGAAAGATCCGAGCTTACGTGGTCGAAAGTTCAAGCACGTAGGCGCCAATAAGTAAGAACAAAGTCTAGAATGCAAAGGGAGAAGAGAAGGGCGGACACTCGCGTGAGAAATATGAGGAGCGAAGGCTCCTATTTATACTAATCACGTGAAGGAATTATGGTAAGAGTTGGATACGGAAGGAAAGATCCGGAAACAACCGACTTAGGTTAAAACACGGAAACTTGGACAAAAAGAAGCCCTGGGAAAAGGCGCAGCAGGTGCTGCGTCCCTTGGAAGAGGCGCAGTACTTGCTGCGTCCTTTCCCGGGTAGGTTCCTCTGCGCGTAGAAAACGCGTTTGACAGCCTGTCGTATTTTAGGCATAACTTTCTCTACAAGACTCGGATTAAGGTGATTTCGGTGGCGTTGGAAAGCTAAGAAAGAGATCTAGAACTTTCTGTGAAATAGGCCTGACCCAAAAAACTCGTTATGACCTCGTAAAACGGGCCTAAAGTTTGGGTTGTCAATTTAACTAAATGAAATGCACATTTTGTAATGTAAACTTTAAGTTTAGCCTAATGAAGTGACATGAGACTCAAAATGAGATATAATCTCAACATTTTATGACATCCTAACCTTAGGTAAACAAGCCCATTGCTTTGACTCGGGATTTGACGGTTTTAGGAGATGAAGACGGTTTTTGACCCGGACTCCGAATGTACTCTAATTACTGCCAAAACGACCGTATCGGTGCGTAGATGACATCTAAGAGGTAGACATTTAATATTTGAGCAATCACTTGACGATAATCTTACGAACTGTCACAAATCGTTCCGCGTATCAAACATGCGGCCCAATCATCACCGGGTGGTTTGCGAGAGGTGCAGAAATGAGGTATCTACAATTTACTAAAACATTACACTAAAAAAAATATAATATTGCTCAAAAACTATATTTATAAATGGTAATATACTCAGAAAAAGTGTGTATATGCTCAAAAATTACAAGTTTTGAGGTACTATTTCAGACTGTGGCGGATCTTAAAAAAAAAATCGAGGGGGGCCACAAACAAATTGAGTTGTATTTACATAATTCGAATATTCTTACCCGATCATAACCGAGTACAATTTTAAAAGTTCCCAGATTAGATTCCGTGAAATCATCTAACTTTAAAAAAAAAATGTTTAACTCTTAATTAGTAACCTTAAAATTACCTAAATTGTTCCTAAAAATAATAAAATTAAGAGAGTGGATATGCTATTTGATGACTTCGTTTTTCTTAAAGAGTTCGATTCATTTTTTGGTGTTAAAACAGTTTAATTCATTGAGATACCATAGTTAAAAGGGTTATTTCATAACAATAATCCATCCTATTGGTGGTCTGCAATAATCACTCCATCCTATCAATAATCCCAATTAAATCCAACCTAAACATCATACCTTCTAATAACGAACCAATATGAAAGGAGTAGCTAAAATACTTTATTTCGTCTAACTAATACTCTTGTCTATTACAGTATTTTCTTCCAGAGTTTGATTGCACCATTTTCAATGCGCATATAAATCATGTATCAGATGCATGGGAAAAAGAAAATTAAAATGACTAACAAATTTGTTTCCCTCGTATGACAACATACAGAACAACTAATTATTATTGTACATAAAATCAAATTCGATAATGAATTTACCTGACATTGAAAATCAATATTAAGTGTTTATGTGTTATCAATTTCTATAGTTCATACGAAGATTTTCAAGATAGTTTAAAAATTTATACTTACGTAAACTAAATAAACTCACATTATAAGACGGTATCATTATGTAAAGGAAAATGACAATTTATTTATTAGTTATAAATGAATATTTATTTAACATAAATAGCCCGTCTCACAGTTTAGACCATATTATACTTAGTTTGTGATTTATTTATGAAGGTAACAGAAGTAACACTATAATAGTATGTAACTCAATATAGCCAATAGCCCAATACTCAATAGAGAATTTTACGGGGTAGTTTAATGGGCTTGGACATGCACATATAAATCAAGGGGGCCAGGTGGAAGATGAATAGCAATATATACTAAATTACACTAAAATTGTGAGGTCAGCCCAAAATCAAAGGGGGGGCCTGGCCCCTGGCCCCTGCGCACACCAACCAAGATCCGCCTCTGATTTCAGATGCGTAATCCTTTTTCTCTAAAGTTTGCAGTGACTTTGTACTAAGCATTATTATTTGTGTAAAGTCTATGAGTTGATGACTAATGGTTTAACTTAAAAAAAATGCGGAAAAAAAGGTTAAAAATACTCATTTTACACCCTCTTGTACAAGTACATATTGTCAACCCATTTTACTCGTAAATTTGTAATGTTAAAAACTATAACTTGTTAACTTTTTTGGATAAAAACATTGCGCTAGTACTTTTGATATCAAAATAATGAGTATGTAAAATGCATTGATAATAATATTTTAGAATGGATTATTATATCAGAATATTAATATAATATTTCATTGGTAATTTTATACTCCTTGATTGAAACGGAGGGGGTATTACTATTGTGCAAAGTGGAGTATTCAGATAAATGGATGTGATAATAATCTTATTCAAAATACGGATTGTATATGTAATCAGGTGACTTTTTTCAAACCGGACATCAAAAACTTATTCAAATATTCTTTTCTAAGGTTATACTACATAAAAAATCGTGTAAAACGGTTCTATTATTACAAATGATAATGACCCATTTAAACGAAAAGTAAGTTACACATGCTAAAAGGAACGTTTTACAAATTTTTGAATAAGGGCAAGTCTAAATGGTTAAGCTTGAAGACTTGCTTGCAATTTCTTAAAATATTTCTTAAAATTGCAAGCTAGTAGCTTAACCATTAAAATTGTTTAGATAGACTTGCTTAAACAAAGCTAGTAGCTTAAGTGGGCCCACAGCAAGGAAGCAACCAATAAGAAAATAGTCTTAATTTTTTTTAATCTTTCTACTTTTCTAGCTACAAAAAAAAGTAAGCTAAACCAATGGAGTACTTTATTAGCTCACATTTGTCGTATTTTAAAATATGGTACTCCGTATGACAAAGTTAAGCTAGTATCAACTAAATTACCATTGTACTTGCTCTAAAATCACATTACACAAGAATTTGGGAAAATAATTAAGAGTGATTTAATAATTACTCCCTTTTACATACCAGTTTTCTAAAATAACTCCCCTTTATATATTTTTTCTAAAATTTCTCCCTTAAAATGCAATTTTATCAAAAATTGGTTCAAAACTTCAATTTAGGTAACTTAATCCGTCTGCTTTTGATCTTATTATCTATTGTTATACCTTTCAAAGTATAAATTGATTAAGTCACAAACGTAATAAGTTCATAAAATAGACGGAATAAGTTACTTAAGTTGGAGTTTCAAGCAATTTTTGATAATATTGTATTTTGAGAGAGTAATTTTAGGAAAAAAAATTATAAATGAGAGTTATTTTAAAAAACTGATATGTAAAAGAAAGTATTTATTAATTGACTCAATAATTAATAGTCTCAAGTTTCGTTGAACTATCAAGTTCCATTGTATTTAAGCAATAAAAAAAATGTAAGAAGCACACATAAAAAATATACTCCGTGCTAGATGAGTAAATTAATACGTGCATTTGTGTTGTTTGAAATGTGCATTTCAAAATACTCCCTCTGTCCCAGTTATTTGTTGTCCTTTTTCATATTGTGGTATCTCAGTTAATTCTTGTCCTTTCTATTTTATGAATGAACTTGATGAGCAATTTGATTATTCACACTCAATTTGTTACACTTGTCATTTAGTAATTGGCCCATTCCTCTTTCCCTGGTCTTTATGCCAAAACCAAAGGACAACAATTGACCGGGACGGAGGGAGTATTAATCTAATGGACATTGGACAATCTAGAAGAATGCCCAAAGAATGGGACAAAGGCGTAGATTGATTGAGCAAAAGTTGGGCCGTAGTTGTAGAGTCCATAGGGAGGTGCTTTGGCAGGAATTAAGTTAATGATATGATGATATGAAGCCACGTGTTAAGTGGTTTTTGTTTTACTCTTTTGATATAAATAGATACAGCAAATCTACCTAGTATAAAAGCTAGATTTTTTCTTGCTTTCTTATTGGTCCATTTTTTTAGAGGTTGAAAAAATCTTTATTTAGGTAGGACCCTCTATGTAAAACTACATATTTAATTACTCTCACCTTATGCAATTAATCTCTCCTCTCCTTTTACTAATTCCTAATTCTACTTCAAATGTGGGTTGCGCAGGAAGATTAATAATAGATCTAGCTAAAATAGATTAATGCAAAACTTCCAATAAAAACATGTTTTTTTACTATACGCAAATTAAAGTTGTATTACATACAAAAATTCTTTTATTTCTTAAATCAATTAAGGATGAGTAACCAATTACAAGAGATATAAACGAAAACGTATTTTAATAATTTGATGTTGATGGTGGAAATAGAAAAATAAATGTAAACTAATAATCAATGGAATATACAACATATGACAAAATAGTATACCGAGTCTTCATCCTTTATTGTAAAAAAAATCAAATACATAAAATAACCGATCTATTTATTTTAATTTTTGACCAAAAAAATTAAAATTACCAACTAAAATGAGTACTTTTTTCACCATGCATTTATTTAAGTGCCGTAACTTTAGATTTGTGAAGTAGAAATGACTAATAAGGTGAAGATGATAAGTAGATTGGATGGGGGGTGATGAGAGCAAAAAGGGTAAGAGTAAACATAATTGAATATTGTGTGGAGGGGTAATTTAGAGTATGAATAGTAGTATGAATTATGATGGACATGAGTTACAGACTTACAGTGATTCGTCCAAATTTTGGTTGGTTTAGACCCCGCTCACTAATCAATTTTTATAAAAAAATAATTAATTTATATTGTATTTTTGTTAATTATTTCGTTGATTTCTTTAAAATGAGTCATGAGTCATTGTTAGTGCAACTTTTACGATAATGAGTATTATTACTATTATTAGTATTTAAATTTATTTATTTAAATTTCAGTATATTTTGTTATCATTATATTCATTGAATAAGTATATTTTTATTCAACTTAATTCTAATAATAAGATGTGGAGTAGAAATTAAATCATTTGGTCAAGTAATTGAATATTCAATCCCATGCAATTATGTAGACTATTTTCAATACTTATTCATTTAGTCAAGTTATTGAATATTCGACTAGCAATTATATCCGCACTGATTTAGAATTATGATATTATACGTTATCATTATATATTTTATCATTTAAAGTAACCCGTGCATTTTTTGCACGGGATTAAAACTAGTGTAAATTATTTATGAGAACAAATGAAGTACTAAGAACATCTCCAATGGACGGCTACAATACATTGTAGCCTGATTTGCCAAGTCGGTTTTTAAAGCTGTTTTGCTTGTCAGCTACACACCGCTCCAATGGAAAGGCGAAAAGCTACAACATTTTGTAGCTTATATGGGTCTCACCTTATTAATTTCATCCAATAAAAAAATTTACCTTTTCTTTTTTTTTCATGTCAAGCATATAGCTTGACAAAACTACAATGCTTTCAAGCTACATTTGTTCACTCCCTCTCTAATGGTAAGCTACTTGCTTGCAATTTTACAAAAATTGCAAGCAAGTCCCTAAAAACAATCATTGGAAAGGTACATTTGCCTCAAATGTAAAACAGGTTAAGTAATAAGACAAGTAAAATTCAAAAATATTAGTAGAGAATTTATTTTGTTTATTAAGTGTGGCGCTATTTTAGTTATTTTAATTATAAAATAAATAGTTTTGGGAAAATAGTTTTTCTTTTCTATATTTCCTTTTTGTTCGGTATTGAAATTTAATGGAGGGTGGAAGCAATTTATATATAATTTTCGCTGTAATTTTAATTGAAACTTATTATGCAAAATAGGTTTAACTTTAAAATTTGTTATCTTATTCATAAATTTTTTGGAAAGACGATATCTCAATAAATTATTGAGAGACTGACAACCATTTTACTGTACCCTATTTTATTTTTTCTAATCCCTTTTACTATTGATTGCGATTCAAAACGTCTCTTTCATTTGGTATGTGTATTAAACACAATCGTATCTATTTTTCCATCAGTTTATGATTGGTCTTCTAACAAATTTTTTAAGAGATTGTGAAATGAGTTATCTTTTTTCTTATTTGAGTTCGAGCAACTACAATGTGGCGAGATTAATTTTTATATTGGTAAACAGTACTCTCTATGTTGTAGTGAATAGTGGTGCCTCCCACCATGTTACCTCGGACTTGGATAACCTTGCCCTGCATCAACCCTACGATGGTACCGATAAAATCGTCATAGGCAATGGGTCTGGCCTTCCAATCCTTAACACTGGTTCCTCTCTCCTCTCCTCTTTCAAATTAACTAATGTTTTTCATGTTCCGCTTATGCGCAAAAACATAATGGTACATCAGTACAACTATAGTCTTAAATTAATGGTACATCACATAACATGCACTCTCACTAATTAAAATCAGTACAACTATAGTCTTCAATCACCTAAGTGAGTTGAAACCAAAACATAATATCATCAACTAGTATGGTGTTAGTTGTCTAAAAAAACCTATATAAATAAGGGTAATGAAAATGTATCCCTTTTCTCTTAAACTAATTTTAACCCCGTGCAAAAAAATGCACGGGTTATAATAACCTGCGTTATTATTGGATATAGGACTCATGAGCATATAAATAAGCGTTACTAAATGTGAATGTCGTGATAATATAAGTAAGTCTATAATTGAAAATTCGACATACATATAATTTAATTAACCTTTTTCATTCTAATAACATAATACGGTTTTCATCATTAATGTACATATAATTTAGGAAAAAAGGACGGTTTTTATTCTCACAACTTTCATCATTAATGTAATTAAACTAATCGAATCAATCTATTAATCATTTAATCGCCACTTCGAACGACTATCACGTGGAATGAGAATAAATCAGATAATATGTGATAAGCGCCCACTTTGCCCTATACATTTATGGAAATGAGAATAACCGGATATATCAATTGCAAAATGAGGACGAATAGAAAGTACACTCATCTAACTAACATCAGTAGTTCTTCCTTAAGATGTATATATCGTCTTACGAATAAAACGGATCAATAACACCTCACTTGCATAGATAGGACAATTTTTTTTACTAATCTCAATGCATATTATTTTTAACTTATGTGTAATATTATTTTTATCTATGTTGTGCAATATTATTTTTATCTTATGTACAATACTTTACATATTTTAAGATTAAGACGGATATATCGGTCTTAAATAAGAATATGTGAACTATATATGCCAAACTAACGTTCATCCTCCTCCCATACGAACCCCTCCTCCTCATCCGACCCCATCGGCTCCTTCCCGTCCCTATGGCCCGTTGAGTCACTCTCCATTGGCACCTGCACACAAGACAAGAACAAACACAAAAAGAAAACAAAGCAGCCCAAACTCACGACAAAGATCGTGAGTCAAGCCTCGAGCGAGAGGAAAATCGAAGAACCTAGGACAGAGATCGAAGAAAATTAAGACAGAAACCCTAGGAAAACCCTAGACGTATCAAGTACGTATATTTTGGTAATTCCGTCATTATTTTTGATAACGGTTAATGTTCCTTCATGAGTCATTCTTCCTGATAACCACGCTGTGTTTTCTTGCACTATGGGTTCGGTTTGTAGTAATAAGGTGATTGAGGTCTATAAACTGGGACTCACAACAAAAATTTAAGGTTCTACGAAGTATAAGCTATTTAATAAGGGTTTCGCTCCAGTATTCTTCTAACGATACACATACACCGAGTATTTTTTTAGGTATTGTAAACTCATACGAAATTTCTTCTACTTTTTGGAATCTTAAGAGGGAAATTCAGGTGATGGATCGATGACAGCGTTATAGAGTTTCACTTAACCCAAAAAAATTGGAAAGTAATAGCAGTTATTCAACGTTTTTGGAGGAAAGCAATCCGAATTACCGAGTAGGTGTTACTCGGTAATTCCAGATTACAAATAGTCAAGTACTAACCCATCACACTCACTCCTCGTTATCCACTTTACATACATCATGGTTCTTGACTTCTTGGCAGATGACTTTCAGAAATTTTCAAATAGTTTTTTTTTTTTTTTTTTTTTTTTTTTGACAGCTGTAAAGGAAAGTTTTACGATCTCATGGCCTGTCGAGCCAGGCCATGCGCTAAGCTATTAAGATGTCTTGGAATAAAATTAAAAGACAAACAATGAAAAGAGGTAGAACTGTCCCGCATATCTTCCAAAAGATCCGCTATAAGATGATCCGCCTTGGCCACCCCTACAAGTTCATAAAGAAGCTGTAAGCAATCCGACGAAATCTGCACATGAAGATGCCTCTCCGAAGAAGCCCAATAGAGAGCATCCCGCACCCCCAACGCTTCCGCCTGCATTGCTGATTCCGCTCTAGTCCGCAATTGCCAACGCTTCAGTTCCCGGCCTGTCCGATCGTACGCCACCCATCCGAAAGCTGCCGCACAATTCCGATTCCAACTAGCATCCACTTCAATACGAATGGTATTACAGTGGTCAGAGGAACCCACCATCCGGAAAGGAAACCCCTCCTTAATAGTGGATTGAGTATTGACAATGGCCATTTCATCTGTCCCTCTAGGATCATTCTTGAGTCTTCTCCCGTCTTCATGATTAATAAGGATGTGGACTTTCTCCCTAATTAAATTAAAAAAGTACCCGGATATGACCTGCGAGTTTAGAGGGAGACCATCAAACTTAACCCTATTTCGAAGATTCCACAGACCCCACATAACTACCATGAACATTATCGTGCGCTCCTTTCCTCCTTCCCCTCTAGCTAAGTAGCTAACCCAATCAATAATCCAGTTATTGATACTGAGGGATCCGACATTTTCAACCCTTATACCTAGATCCGAGCCAGCCCAAATCCTGCTTGCAAAAACACAGTCTCGAAAGAGGTGTTCCACCGTTTCCATATGTCCTTGAATGGTCCCGCACATGCCGCAATTGACACCTACTTCCATTTTCCTCTTTATAAGTTCTTGTCCCACTGGAAGTGTGTTCGATAAAATCCTCCAGATAAGAATTTTCCAGCCATTTGGAATTGGGAGATGCCATAGCTGCTTCCTGCAGAAACCCTTCTCCCGTTCTCCCATCCTAATTTTATCCTTCCGGGATCCATTCCGACCGATATAATCTTCAAAAGCCATCCCGTACCCACTCTTAACCGTGTAAGTCCCATCCCTCGTGAAAGGCCAGAAGACCTTATCAATCATCTGCCCGCTTCGAATAGGAATAGCCAGGATCCTGTCCGAATACTCCTCCTTAAAAAGTGACCGAACGTAGGGCTCATTCCAATCCCCATTTGGCAATAGAAGATGGCATACCTGTAGGTTAGCCAAATGAACATCAAATAGTTAGAATGTGGGAAAAGTAAAGTGATGATTCAAGTAAAGTATATTGTCCTAAATCCCTAATTCATCGTTTTTTTCGAGAAAAACAATCCCGAATTACATCATGGTTCTTGGCAGATGACAATTAAATTTCACAATTTTGGATCCAAAGAATCTTGTTTTTATGTTCCATGACACAAGTCACAAAACCAGCTAAAAATGGAAACAAGCTCAGACCAAAATGATCATACAACAATTAACAGGCACTCTCGTAAATAAATAGTCATAATTAAAATCATTACAAGTATCTCAATCACCCAAGTGGGTTGAAACCAAAACGCAGTCTCGTTAACAGTTAACAGGTTCCAGAACCAATATTCAGGAATTTTCAACCCTTCTAAATAAGTTGGTCTGCCAGAAAGCGGACACAATCTCAAAGTCAATCTAAACCATCTCATTCATGACCGACAAATTTCATAATCGACAGGATGCCAGAGCGGACATATCTTACAGCCTCGAAGATTGTGACCTGTATATACAAAGTTAAACAATTACGTGAGAATAATGAGGATCCATCAGAAGAATACGGTGCTTACCCAGAAGCTGTTCAGAATTCGGAAACAATATGAATGGACCCATAATCAGTTATAAAAAGAAAATAACCACCAACACCCCAGGAAAACGCAAAGTGGCAAAAAAGCAAACTGAGCAAGGTTCCACAGAAGCAATTTAAAAGAAAGTTGGAAGCAAAAAGAGGTCATTGCTGATTTTGCCTTATGCTGCTATTACCCCTGCCATATAACACAAGAAGCAATATATTTAGCCTACTTAAACATATTACCCCTGCCATATAACATAACAAGTTGAACACGGACTTAAGGTGGGACCGACAAAACATTTTGAGTCGTTGATAGGCATTTTGGTTGGTCTTAATGTGAAACAAACTCAGTAATCATATAACTGAATGAGGAATACGGAGTACCCATCATTTCCCATTGAGGGTGCATTCATAAAAACAGAGACAAGAATTTCTCCTTCAATTTGGAAGAGCTTAAATTATTCTAGTAGATAAAAATGTTGCCCCCTATCTCTTCCCTACCCTCTACATCATATATTTGTAATTGTTATCCAAACAAACAAATTATGAACTCATCTTCTCATTTACTCTTTTTAATTAGAATTTTCTTATGATTTCTCTCCCCTATCTTACCCTAAATGTCATCTTCCTATAAACAATTATCACCAGTTACTCTAACTGAGCATCACAACATCACATCAAATTTCATGAACTGGAAAATCTAAAATTTGAAATAATAGGAAAAACGTCAAAGCAAAATTATAGAAAGCTAATGTAACATATACCACAGTCCACATGTGTTCTAAGCATTTAGTTGCTGCATTAACTGGAGACTAGCTTATGCTTCGCACATGCAATCAGTTTGGAAATGTTGTCACTTTTCCGAACCAGTTGGGTAACAGCTTACAAATATGAGAGGGGTGATGAAATACACATTTGGCTCATTAGAAGGAATAACAAGCATAAAAAAAAGAGCAGCAGCCCAACAGGAGACATGATAACAGTCGTAACGAGTTCATAGGAAAAAAGTGAGACACTTACTAGGAACAGGGCCGTCCATGATAACACACAACTTGACAGATTGAGCATTGATTTTATTTAGCAACTCAGCAAAGAAGAGTTCAGGTGAGTGATGATTTTCAGAATTGATTACAGATTTGCGTTGAGCTCTGAAGTTGCAATGATAGAGAAGTCCATTAAACATCTCACAATAGCTTCCGAGAGTTTCAACGACCACATAGTCAGTACCCTGCAATAAAGAAAGTGATGAGACAAAGAGGGGGGACAAATACACACATGCTATGTTAATTGGACTTGTCAGACATAAGTATGTGACACTCGTGTCGTATCCCCAACTTTTTAGATAAAGGGGCTGTGTCCAAAAATGAGGATACAGGTACGATTCAACGTCTTTAAAACGAAAATATACTTGTAAATGTGAATTATTTCGAGTGTTTGAAAGCCAAAAATCATTAATCATCATTCTAAATGCATCATTAACTATCCTTTATTTTATCGTGCTGGCTTTCCTTTTCTCTTCTGAGAGGGTGTTTAGTTGAAGTATTTGGTTCAATCCATTACAATGTTTATTATTATTCAACATTCAAGGTTTGAACCAAACAACTACAAACAAGTATGGAGTTCTAACTCTGTATCTTCATCTTATCACAAGCCATTCTAACACTATGAACCAATCGATCCCTAAGAAAAATGTTGGACGGACAAGAAAGGCTTACAAATTCCATACCCATGTTCTTGAAATATGTTGACACAAGTACGACCCTAGAATTGGAAAGACAAATACCACAACATAACAATAAGCAAAAAGAGAAAACTCTAACGTACATGTTTCTTGTTGTAGAATTATTGTATGAGACAATCTATGAAACTAGAATCCCATGTCACGGTAAATTTGGTTAACTTTCGATTGTCTAATACTCACTCTATTCTAAAATAGTGTGTAAGACAATTTCCCCCTCCCTTCCTTTCCATCCACTTTTGCTATCCAAACACACCCTCAAATAACCTTAAGATTGCTAATTATTCCGTGGAGTAATTATGTTTTTCGAAGAGTATTAAGGTAAATGACCTGATTTTATGATAAACTTAAGCGTCAAATCGCCTAATACCAACAAAGTTTCGACTATAACTACATAAGAGTATAATTCTGAAAAATCAACACATGAATCATAGAAGAAATAACAATCAAACCCGGCTGCACACTTAGAATAACAACATTAAATTCACGACTAAATCGATTATTCATAGTAAAATAATTACAGCAATTAAATTAAATAGGGAGTAAGTCTTCTTTGAAACAAACTAGAATTCCCTGCCATAGTAAATTTAGTAACTTTCGATTCTAAAGTAGAAAGTACTCTGTTTCCGTATCATGTAAGACGGTTTTATGCTAAATTAACCATAACATTGCTAGTTACATAGTAAAAAATTAATTAACTAGAATGTACCTATTGTTCTCCTCATCATCATTGATAGTGAGTTCGAGCTTAGGAGCTCCTTCATCATCAAGATCCGAATCGAACCTGGTAACATTAAAAATCACATACAGAAAAATTGATTTCTGGAAATTAGGGTTTGGACTAAGTTTGGGGAAAATTATTGAACCAAAAAGAAATTGAGGAAAAAACACGTACCCATTAGGAAAAAAATATTTGTAAGGATCGCCAAATCTGGGATCGAACGTGTTATCGAACGGAAATCCAATTTTAAAAGGGAGATTTTCTTCATCAATTTCCATTGTATAAACCCTAAAAACCACTGTTTCAATTTGCGCTCAACTTGTTATTGCGCGCCCTTTTTCTCTCCAAGGGTGGTTTATATATAAACAAAATACGGACTAGTAGGGACTAGGCTCATTGTCTGCGAATATGGTAATCCCCTTTACTACTAAGGGGGCTTTTGGTTCGGAAAAGGGTAAGTGAATGGAAAAGGGTAAGCGTATTATGGAGTTGTTTGTAGGGTAGGCAATGGGTCGTGTTTGGCTGGCCCATCGTGCCTTCCCCTAAATTGGCCCGGTCCAGGCACGTATATTGAGCTCCTCGGGCCGTGTCGTGCCAGGCTCACTGATCCAAATCTACGCTGCGGCCCGTTCAAGGCACAGTTATTTTCGTGCTCGGGCTGTGCCTGGCCCATGGGCTTTTTGTAACACCCCCATACTCCGAGTGCCTTACCAGGACCACTCAGGTATGAAGACATCACCATCTCGGTTGCCCGAGGTATGATAATCAAATAGACAAAACAGAAACAACATTTATTATAAGTAGTTTAATGAATGAGTACAATCCTCGAAACCAAACTGAAAGTACAATACATTATTCCAAAACTAATCGTTTCTCAATCAAATTGTAAATAAATGCTAAACTACAAATGAAGACTCTATCGTCATGTCGTGGCCGTCCCCAAATATACCAAAGATCATCTCTATACTGTTCAATATCTGCTCACCATCCCCGAATGGATCACCGCAGTTTTACAAAACAACACCGGGTCGATACTAATCACACAATCAAAATAGATAACAACAATAAGACAAACAGACAATTTGAACTCACACACACACAAACACCACCAACTCCCATCATCGCAATCGATCCCCACCGGACCCGGACCCTGCCAATGGGGGACCGCACTGCCCGTTCCCACCTAAGCCCCGCTCATCATACCGAGCGATAACCCCGTCCATTAATGTGCACATCCCCTTCCGTGGCGGGTTCCACGAAGGGCGAAACTAGGCGTGAAGTCACTCCCGCAAGTGACCCCACTCGGTAGAACGCATCTCGAGAACCATAGACGACCAACCACAATCACAATCACAATCACAATCATCAAATCAAACAACTAATTACAAAGACATCACCAATATCCCATTATGGGACTAATACCGAGTAGGAAATCCTACCGAAAGCACAACACGCAGACGGTATCTACACAATTGTATCAAAACGGCTCCTCTACGAATTCTCCTCCTACCACACAACACATAGATGCTACCATTCAAATACTACTCATAAAAACCCTCAATTCCTAAATTAGGGTTTCATCACTCTTAACAAAACATTATAGAAATTATATTAAAAGCTTACCCTCGACACAAGGAATCCAACGACACGAACTACGATACGAACTGACCGTCTGAACTCCGGGAATTGTCAAGAACGCGATTAGGAAGAAGAACTAGTTGCTTTCTCTCTTAAACAGGTTTTAGGTTTTGTAAAAAGTGATTTAAAACAATTACGAATATGTTTAAATACCTTAATCGCGTAATTAACAAAACCCGAGAAAACTCCCCCGTAAAACCGGACACTCGATCGAGTACCCAAGGTACTCGATCGAGTACCCCCCTACTTGATCGAGTGCCCCACTACTCGATCGAGTGCCCAACAGTCGAAAACTATTTTATTCTGCAACATACCCTTACTCGACAGAGTAAGGGCTACTCGATAGAGTACCCCCAAGACCATAAATACGGAGTATTACAGTCTTCCCTCCTTAAAAAGAACTTCGTCCCCGAAGTTCAACCCATACATAAAAACAACCATACTAACTCGACCAAGACACAACAACATAACTAAGAACTCGAGAACTCGACCAAACATAAAACATGAACTTTTAACACCCACTCCACCAACTATGTTTACTTCCCTCACATGACTCACGACATCGTATCCACCACAGATATATCTCTCACGACACCAACTCCATACATAACCAACTACCATCCTCTAATGCTGCTAGCTCCATAATATCATCCACTATCAAATCCAAAATCAAGACACTCATAGACATCAAACGGAATGTTACATTCTACCACCCTTAAAAGGAACTTCGTCCTCGAAGTTTACTTACACTCATAATCTCATCATCCAACTGTCAACACTATCGAAGTATTCTCGCATTCCTAACATCAAACTATTACAAGCACGTCCGTGACCTTTTAACACTATCAACCACAACATATACAAATCCATATCTTATGCTACACCAACACTCTACTTCCAAATATACTACCATATAAACAATCGTCAAAATCTCTTTTATCGCATCCTACTCCTCTTAAGATAAATGTTACGTCCTCGTAACCTACTAATACTATATCCTTAGTTATATCTTCTCATTATTCTCATCATCATCACATGTCATAGATAACCACCTATACTCTAAACACTCGTCATGCATATATCCAAGGCTCTCTTACTTAAACAATTCTCGTACTTCAATTCACTCGTCACACCACCTAACCTATACCTCAAAATCTTTATCTTAACCCAAAATTTCAACTTTTCCACATTACCGCAACATGACATACCTCTCTATATAAACTATATGAAACTCCCATCATCAAAAGCATAACCCACGATCCACACTTGTTACGTGCACTCATTCCAGATCCTCAAGTTCTTTGCTTCATTACCGCAAAACTCATACATAACTTAATATGACACTAATACCAAACACCCTACCCTCACTGTCCCAACAAAAGATTATGAACCACCTGCAGCTTCCAGATCATTACCACACATGTTCTACGAAACACTTGTCATTACCATGTCTATTAAAGCCTTATCTAGAACAAGATCAAAACTACTGTAACAACCTCTCACAACCGCGTCTCATCAACAGGATATCACTATACCATGACAACAACGAAAACATATACAACTCTATTTCATACCATACTCTACCCTGATTCTCAAACTTAAACTGGTAAAGAAAATATCAATAACAAAACAACTGTCTATCTGTACAAACTGAAACTCACAGGGAGCAACATCAAACAAAACAACAATCTATGTATTACTGGTATGTACTTTCGAAACTCGAATCATAATCATCCCGCCTACTCCACCACAACCGGTGACGGCATCACAACACCGCCACCAACAGCCACACCGTAGTGCGAAAATACCCGCATCACAACACTATGTACCGTGCCCGGATCACCACCCGAGGCACCACAACCACACCGATAGACATCACAACTGCATACGATTCCCATAAACACTGACTGAGCATAACTTCTCAGACAAGAAAAACTTACTCAAATCCACTTTATTAAATCACCACGCAACATATTATATGGATAAACAGATAAGCATCTCATGAACATCATCTCTACCATTTCACGGAATACACATGTGTTATTAATACACATAAAATTATAACTAGCCATGTCAAATTAATCAAATTATTACCTTTTTGGATATCATTCAATTAAATTACCGTGTCCAACATATATATTACAGAACATTCATAAAACAACTTTATAATTATCACACCATACCACTTCTTATGAGGTCAGAACCTCACACAAACATTTACACATATCATAGACCCGTAATCACAACCAACTAGTCAATCCCGACCACGTAAGTTACCACTCGATAAAGGTTACCTGTCAGCCCGAGTTTAACTCATATGCCCCTCATAACATATTCCCCCATTCGCACAACCATCACTTCCTGCCAAATATAACCATACCTTTACTATTCAACTATTAGCATCCGCCTCATCTAACCACATCTTATACCCTCTCACAATCATACACAACAATCAGGTCCCTACCAAATCAACCTCTTTAGAATTGCTACCTTTGTAATATACCATCACCCTTAACCACTAGTGACAACACCACAATACCACCACTGCTCGTATATCAAACCTCTTACACTCATATCAAAATAACACGGTTTTTCTCCTATCTTTGGTTATCATTCCAAATAACGAACATCAAACCCATCCACAAAATTACCTCAACATTATTCCCAATACTATCTTATTTGTGTTGTTATTCAACTCTCCACCAAATACCTCGTATCGTGCCAATACTCCACCAACTTCTTGCTCCCTTAATTCCTCGAAACTCATTATCAATCATGTTGTCCTGAAACTCCTATATAACCTTTAGCTAACATCCTCGTGACGCTATCACACATTTCAATGATTCCTTACCTTTATATCACATAACTCCGGTGAATACTTTCCTCAGTTAACTTTTATCCTTCTTTTCTCTTTACACTCAATAATACCAATTAATAGTTCAACTCCTTATTCCTTCTAGCTAACTCTTTAGAAATCCAGTTACCCCTTCGTTGCTCCAAAACTCAAATTCCATTATTTTCTACCGACATCATCTCACTCTTTCTTACCATGGATCTTCTCTTATTATGCTATCACTCACACTTGCCACTAACCTATCCATAAAATCCACGTTCATTCTCCCTTTTTACATCTCTAGAAATCAAAATTCTCTTTTTATACCCTTAATTGCCCAAGGAAATCACACATTAGTTTCGTCTCTCGGTGACACAAATTTCCAAACTCAGTCACTATCTGCAAATCCACGTCGCGACATATCCCATTAAGTTCACTATATACCACTCGTCTCAATTCCTCTAAAACGACCTTTCATTACATATATTCTTACTCAACACTATTTCTAACCATCTCCCTCCATAATCCGTTATACATCTCAAGTTGCTACTATCCACATCCTTTCTTTCAATACTTTCATTCTCACGTTCCTTAAACTTGCATCATCCCTTGCCCACATTCACTTACATTTTCATTACTCAACATACAAACATGTCACTCATCTCGTCTCACAAAACATGCTCTATGCCTCAATTAAGTCTTACCAATCCCAACACATATAAATCATGTCCTCCCCACCGAACTCATACTCATCATAGGTGCCACTCTTTACACCACAAAATTGGGTAACTTACGCGTCAAGACCAACATACATGTAAAACAATGCATAAAGAAGCAAAATAACGCCTTTGAATTAAACATAATATGCAACGAAGTCAAAAGATAAGCATATGACCCAAAACAGGGGTCACTAGATCGAGTACAGGACACTCGATCGAGTAAGGGACTTACTCGATCGAGTGGGTGAAGATCAGAAGCATGTAAAACAAATTACCAGGGACACTCGATCGAGTAACTGACGTACTCGATCGAGTACCCCCCTACTCGATCGAGTACCAAGGCTACTCGATCGAGTACCTACGCATTTCTCAAAGACTTGTCCAGTTTTCGTAAAACAGTCATAACTCACTCATTTCTTGGTCAATTTGGGCGTGTGACCTATCGTTAGAATCGTAAAAGAACAAGCTATCACCTCCAATTGGAATCACATTAAAATCATTTACGCATCTCAAGTTATAACAGTTTAAAGACAACTTTGCTGTAATCAGACGACATAACTATTCGATTTTCTCTTTCAAACAACTTAAACATCAACAAAGCGAATAAAAGCGACTCAATACTTGTAAAACCACTATCCCTAACCACATGTTACGACCTACAAAAAGCCAAACAATAACATTTATCATGCACATAATTCATTTAACTTGCCAATCATGGCTTCCCACAAGCTTTTATTCTATCACTTTTCGTAAACAAAATCACAAATACATGACATCAAGTCCCCTATTCACATGTTACTAGCATAATAACATTATAAAATAACTTTCATTATATAACATGCTTAATCATAAATCATATTATCATACAACGATTATTCATCTTTTTCCACTAATTCATCCATCATGCCACATATTTATCCACCACATTCGTTCAACATATTCACCCAACACATGTTCAATTCACACTCCCAACCTTCTGTACTTTTACTCAACACGACAACAACAACATGTATACTTACACATCGCTTTATATATATATAGAGACAAAACACTTTTACTTACATAATTATAACATGCCAAATTACATGTATCAATCATTATACTTTCATGCTTTACAATCAACCAACATACAATTCACGTCATCATCATCAATTCATGCAACATACTACTACATAGATACACACAAAGACACAAATATGCACATAACGATCCCGACACATATCCCATGGTGACCGGTTCAAAATTGTAGGGCGAGTTCGCGACTTTAGGACGTCTCCCAAGTCTTTGCATTAGCTCCTACAACCTTTACCCCGGGTTCATTTTAATTGACTCCCTATATTCATTGGATTTATTGGTTACGAGGTTTCGGGATCGTCGCTCGATACCATTTGTAACACCCCATATTCTCGAGTGCCTTACCAGGACCACTCAGGTATGAAGACATCACCATCTCGGTTGCCCGAGGTATGATAATCAAATAGACAAAACAGAAACAACATTTATTATAAGTAGTTTAATGAATGAGTACAATCCTCGAAACCAAACTGAAAGTACAATACATTATTCCAAAACTAACTGTTCTCAACTGAAATGTAAATAAATGCTAAACTACAGCGGAAGACTCTATCGTCATGTCGTGGCCGTCCCAAATATACCAAGATATCATCTCTATACCTGTTCAATATCTGCTCACCATCCCCGAATGGATCACCGCAGGTTTTACAAAACAACACCGGGGTCAGTACTAATCACACAATCAAAATAGATAACAACAATAAGACAAACAGACAAATTGAACACACACACACACAAACACCACCAACTCCCATCATCTCAATACTTGACCGTCCACCGGACCCCACGCCATGGGGGACCGCAGCCGTTCCCACCTAAGCCCCGCTCATCATACCGAGCGATAACCCTGTCCATTAATGTGCACATCCCCTTTCGTGGCGGGTTCCACGAAGGGCGAAACTAGGGCGTGAAGTCACTCCCGCAAGTGACCCCACTCAGCCGAGAACGCATCTCGAGAACCATAGACGACCAACCACAATCACAATCACAATCACAATCACAATCATCAAATCAAACAACTAATTACAGCACATCACCAATATCCCATTATGGGACTAATACTGAGTAGGAAATCCTACCTGGAAAGCACAACACGCAGACGGTATCTACAGCTGTATCAAAACGGCTCCTCTACGAATTCTCCTCCTACCACACAACACATAGATGCTACCATTCAAATACTACTCATAAAAACCCCCAATTCCTAAATTAGGCTTTCATCACTCTTAACAAAACATTATAGAAATTATATTAAAAGCTTACCCTCGACACAAGGAATCCAACGACACGAACTACGATACGAACGACGACCGTCGAACTCCGGAATTGTCAAGAACGCGATTAGGAAGAAGAACTAGTTGCTTTCTCTCTTAAACAAGTTTTAGGTTTTGTAAAAAGTGATTTAAAACAATTACGAATATGTTTAAATACCTTAATCGCGTAATTAACAAAACCCGAGAAAACTCCCCGTAAACCGGACACTCGATCGAGTACCCAAGGTACTCGATCGAGTACCTACTCGATCGAGTGCCCCACTACTCGATCGAGTGCCCAACAGGTCAGAAACTATTTTATTCTGCAACATACCCTTACTCGACAGAGTAAGGGCTACTCGATAGAGTACCCCCAAGACCATAAATACGGAGTATTACACTTTTCGTGCCTTGTTATATATTTTATTAAATATTAATGTAATTTATGTTAAATAAATGATGATTAATGGCTTAATATATAGTTTATTAAATATTAATGTACTTTTTGGTTAATAAATAATGATCAACGGGCCATTCTTCGTGCCGGGCTGTGCCAAGCCCGTCGTGCCTGGTGCGTGTCGGGCTCCACCGTGCATGGGCCGTGCCGTGACTAGGCACGGATTTCTGAAAAAAAATCGCGTCGGAGCCCGTCTAAAGCCCATTCGTGTCGTGCTCGTGCTTCCTCGATTTTCTCGTCGGGCCGTGCCGTCCACCGGCACACGGCCCTTTATTCCAACTCTAGTTGTTTGGTTACTAAATAAAACAAAAATGAATGACTTCACTGACAAACCAATCACCGCCACATAAATGAATTATCTTAATAAGGGAAACAATTAATTTTTTTTTAATAAGTTATTATATTTTCCTGAAATATAATCTTATTATAATTATACTCTAATCTTTTAATTAAATTCAAAATCATGATTTTTTTCATCATAATAAAATAAAAATTGGTATAAAATTATAAACTATAAATTACTAATTTTTCATAATGCAATAATGATTACTTCAGAATATTTAATGCTAATTATTCAAAGCCGAATACTAAATTAACTAAATTCTCCATAAATAAAAGAACATAGTTTTACTAAAATAAAAACTAAGGCATTTCATTGGCTAACAGATATGATATTCTTGTACACCAGGTGGACCTTAGAATTTTTCTTACTTTTTTTTTCTTTTTGGAAAAGTTTTTATTTTTATTAATATATTATACTACTTTAATTCTAATTATTCCCACCCCTCTCCAATAACCAAACCCCACTCATTTCCTTTATTAATATTTAATGCTAATTATTCAAAGCCGAAAACTAATCTCTTAGGGCAAGAAGCACACATTGAGTTGTTTGGCTAAACGCAAATTAATTTCACCGCAATGGAGATCGACGATCTTAACGATGAGATGTTGCGCGAGATCTTATGCCGGTTGCCTTGTTATCGTACTGCACTTCAATGCAAAGCCGTCTCTAAGCGTTGGTGTTCCATAATCTCTAACCCTCTATTTATCACTCAAGCCTTTTTAACGCACCGCAAAATCAAAGAAGAGGAACCATCTTCGGTCTTCTTGTTGACTATGAAGTCGTCAGCGATGTGGGATAACAAATTTGTTGCAGCCATGGTTGCACCACCATGTTTCCAAAGGACATTATCGTCTCCTTTTTTGTCCTTACAATTCCTTCCTCATCAGTCCACACTTGTAGCAACATTCAAAGACTTGATTTTAAGTTATACTGTCGATCCTTGGACGGGTTTACATTTGTACTATATTTGTAATCCGCTAACCAAACAATGGCTGGTTCTCCCACCTTCTCAACTCCACCAGCAAAAACAGGTTATTTGGGCCGCTCTTACTTATCTAGACGGACACAGTTTTAGGGTTGTTGTGGCTCATTGTTACCCCAATGTTTCTTCCGGTAAAGACTACCATTTCATAATGATTAATTTATTAATTTACATATCCGAGACATGTCAATGGCATAACATAGATGTTAGACTCCAATTGAAGCCGTCCAATGATGGATATTATGACGGTAAGTGTTTCACAGGGGTAGTGTGTAAGGGGATGGTATGCATTCACTATGGAAAGTATTTTGGTGCCTTCAATCCTTTCAATGTTACCGACACTTGTTACGGGAGTTTGACGGCCATAGACCTGCCATCACCGACTGGGAATGTTGCAATATTACTCGAGAGTGATGGAAATTTGGTAGCCTTTGAGGAGTATCATTATATTACTTTAAGACTTGTTCAGGATGATAAGTCAAATTATTTTTTGACAAGAACGCGCATTTGGAAACTGGACATGAGACTTAATAATAATAATAATAATAATAGAGAGGGAGAGGGGAGTGCGATTTTTTGAACGATCGGCTGATCTCGGGCGTTTTCTGCCAACTGCCGCCGCTGTTCTCCGTCACCTACGCTTTCACCACCGTCTTCATCGTCTCAGGCCGGCCATCACTTTGTCGGTGACGGTTGTGGATGTGGGTGTCGGTTTTCAGGGTAGTGTCTGTGAGATCGTTTTCGTATTAGGGCATCGGGTTTTCTGTGTTGCGTGTTTCCGTTTGCTGTCTGTCGCCGTCGTCAGCCATCAACCACCCCACGTCGACCACTTAGACCTCACGTCGCCGGTCAGGGGACGTTTGTTGTGGCTTGCTTGACGGCGTGTCTCTGGTGTTGAGGGTTTTTTGCGGTGTTTGTTGTTTTCAGGCGTGATTGTCGTCCGTTTGCGACAGTTACGGACCTGCGCCACCACCTAGTGGTCATCAGACCTCACGTCGCCGATCATTTCAGTGGTGGAGGACGGCGCTGCATCATTTTCCTTCAACCTAGACTGCGGTTTGCGGGTTCTCGATTTTCGGGTTCTCGGTTTTCAGGTGTGATTGTCTATCGGTTTTGGGGTGTTTTAGGTCCACTCTTCTGGTTGGAGTGACCCACTGTCACCTTACAATCCCCTCGCCGTCGACAGTTGCTGCTGCCCGTTTGCCCTACAGTCTGTTTTTCTTCCTCTTCTTTCTTTTTCTCGGTTTTGTTTTTTTTTTATTTGCTTTTTCTGCCGGTGTTCCTTCTTGCCGCCTTGTTGCTTGTCTTTTGCTGCTGCCTGTGGCTCTCTGTGGTGGTTCAGGGGTGGTATTTTGCCAAGGCTAGGGTGTTTAGGGGAAGCCGTGTGGGTGTATGGTTGGTGGTTGTGTGGTAGCTTGGTGGCTATATCGGTTTTCGTTCGCGAGGAAGGGTGTTGGGTTTTTCTGTCCTTTAATGCCCGAGCTTGTACGATACCATTGTCCTTTTTCGGGTCTTCATGGGTGTCGCGATGGTTTCGGTAAGGGCCTTACAAAGGCAGCTTGGAAGAAACATTTGCAGGACCGACATTGTCATGACGGGGCGTTGGACCTTACGCGCGACTCTTTTCGATAGTTTGACCGTTTATTCCAATGCCGAGAGTTCTTTGAGACGGATGGGGTTCTGGTTGTGTGGGGTGTGTTTTATGACCCATACTCTTGGTGCTAGATGTCGGCATAATCGGGGTGATATTGTGGAGCATCCGGAGTGTGTTGATGGCATTTACACCTTCCATATTTATGGTATTCCGAGACCTTTGGCTCCTTCTACTTCGGTTTCTTCTGATGATAGTGTGGAGCTCGTTCGATGGTCTATATCTTCGTTGGGTCGTTTCTTTGTCTTTGGGCCTTCGCACCGACCGAAATCTATTCCTCCTAAGTGCCGTCTTGGGTATGCTCGGGCTTTGAAAGGGGCCTTGGATGCGGTGTTTGATGCCCCTAGTGATCTCTCCCGCTGGGTTCGTTTGCTTGCTTTACCTCTTTGTTTGCTCAGGACTTTCGCTCCTCGGAGTAATCATGAGTGTCGGACTGCTATTCGGCGTCGATCGGGAGGAGAGTATTGCCGGGGGCTATTCTTGCTTGGGGACACCGGGGGGGTTTGCGGTTATTCTGGGAGTGCTTTGATGAGGGTCCTTCTTCTTTTTATGTGGATGAGGATCTCGATTTGAGTGACCTCAACCTCCGCCAATGCCGGCGGAAGATATCGATGGCCATTATCTCTTTGTCATCGAGTGCTTTCTTCCTCTGGGGTCGCCCCCTACTCCGATGCCACTCTCGTGGCCCTGCGTGAGAAGCATCCTGTCGCCCCGCCTCCTTCATTGCCTCCTCTGTCTGGGGATCATCATCCTCTGGTTGCCTCTTCCGCGGTGGTCTTGGATATGATTCGGAGCTTCCCTCGTGGTACTTCTTGTGGGAGGGATGGTTTTCGTGCCCAGACACCTTATGGATCGTTTGAGTGGCGGCTGCTTTGTGGCTATCTCCGATGATTTGATCACTTCTATTACTAGGGTGGTTAATCTTTTTCTTGAGGGTCGGTGTCCTCTTCCTCTGGGTGAGTACATTGCCAGCGCCCCTCTCACACCACTCGTTAAACCGGGTGGTGGAGTTCGTCCTATTGCTGTCGGTACGGTCTGGAGACGGCTTGTCTCTAAGGTTGGTGCTTCTATGGTTGGCCCGTCTTTATCTTCTTATTTTGATGGGCTTCAGTTCGGGGTGGGTGTGTCCGGTGGAGGAGAGGCTATCTTGCATGCCTTGAACCGGCTCATTGAGGCTCGGGGGGAACAGGTGGGGCTTTCTATGTTGCTGGTTGATTTCGCAATGCGTTCAACCTTGTTGACCGTTCGACCATGCTTCAGGAGGTCCGCCGTCGTTGCCGGCTCTCTCCCGTTGGGTGGAGTTTTGTTATTCCAGCCCGGCCCGCCTTTTTTATGGGGAGCACTGCTTGTGGTCTTGTCAGGGTGTTCAGCAGGGTGATCCATTGGGGCCTTTGCTTTTCGCGTTGGTTTTGCATCCTTTGGTTAGCAAGATCCGGGACACTTTTGACCTCACTTTGCAGGCATGGTACTTAGATGATGGCACCATTGTGGGAGATACTTTGGAGGTGGGGAAGGTGTTGGACTTGATTAGGTTGGATGGCCCTCGTTTTGGTTTACACCTAAATGTCTCCAAGACGGAGGTCTTTTGGCCATTGAGGATCCACGGAGCCGGCTTCCGGGGTTTTCCCCACTTCTATTTCTCGGCCATTGCGCGGTGTTACGATTTTGGGAGGACCATCAAGACTTGTCCTGGGTTTAGCAGTGAGATTGTGGCGACGAGAGTAACTAAGACCATTGAGCTGATGGATTTGGTTGCGAGGATTGAGGACCCGCAGTGTGAGTTGCTTCTTCTTCGAGCTTGTACTGGTATTTCTAAGCTCTACTTCTCTCTTCGCACTTGCTCCCCTAGTGTTTTTGGGTCTGTTCATCTTCCTTTTGATGCCGCTCTGCGTTCTAGCTTGGAACGTATTGTCACCGCATCAGGGCCGGGTTTTGGGGATTGGCAGTGGCGCCTTGCTACATTCCCTTTTCATCTTGGTGGCCTTGGTGTTTATGCGGCCGGAGATGTTTTGTTCTATGCTTTTATTGCGTCCCGCTTGCAGTCTGCTGGTTTGCAAGCTAAGCTCCTCGGCCCTTCTCGTGTTGTAGCTGCTGGCCCTGCTTTTGATGATGCCGCACAGGTGTTTAAAGCGACTACAGGTTCTGATATATTAGGTCGCCCTAGTGAAATTGCTGCCCCCAAACTTATGAAGAAATTGGCAGATATTTATTTCACGACGGTTGCTACTACCTCAGAGTCTGTTTTTTCTTTGACACCTCGCCAGATCGCTCTATGGCAGTCTCAGCAGGGTTCTCACTCCTCTGATTGGTTACGTGCGGTTCCTATCTCAGGGTTGGGGCAGACTATGAACGGGAGGACTTACCGTAGTGTCTTTGGGGTATCGTCCGGGTGTTCCGTTATTCTCGGTATCTAGGCCCCGTCCCCTTGCTCTCGGGTTTTTCTTTGGGGATGTTTTTGGGGACCACGCGGTTTCTTGTCTTGGTATGTGGGCGTTAAACATCGGCATAACCTTGTCCGGGACACTCTTTTCGACATCTGCTATAGATCTGGTATTACTGCGGGGAAGGAGGTTGATATCGGTTTGGTTGATGGGCATGGTGGCTCTCTTCGTCCTGCGGATTTATTGCTTTATTCTTGGGACGGGCGTGATGTGTGCGTCGACCGACGGTTCTTCACCTTTGACTCGGGGTTGGGTTGGCGGATTTTGTGCGGGCCGGATTATCGGCCGATCTTTGCTCGGCGAAAGTGTGCTAAGTATGGGGATTTGTGCGCGGTAGCGGGTTATGGTTTCCTACCTTTCTCTTTCTCTTCACTTGGGGAGTTGGGTTCGGATGCTGTTGCCTTGCTCAAGCGGATCCAGAAATTCTCGGTATCTCAGGATGCCGGGGCTCGGGTAGCCGCTTACATTTTTACTCGTATTAGCTTTACTATTGCTAAGGGTGTGGGAGCCCAGATTGTCTCTCGGCTCCCCACCAATTTCATGTAAACCTTTATTCTTATTTTAATGAAAGCTGCGCGCATCCCTTTATAAAAAAAAAAAATAATAATAATAATAATTATGATAAACAACTTCGTCAATGGGAACTCTTATCACAATATGATGATCGTATTGATATAAAAAAATCAATGTTATCTAGTGATCGGTTTTGGTAGGGCTTTCACAAATTTAAAGTGGTAGGAGTACACCCAAGTAAGGAACACTTGGTATACATAACAAAAGCAGAGGGTAGCAGCGTTCAAACTTCGTTGATTTTATTCGATACTAAGTCCAAAAGCTTAGAGCATTTGACAAAAACAATTCCTCCTCACCGTGATGTCCTGACGCCTACTTCTCTCAAGCTTGATATACCATGTTGGCCGACGCCTATCCCAATTTCCCAGAGCCGTGTTGTTGACAATTGTGAAGGCGAATAAGTTAAGTGCACTGTCTCGATGTTCAGTATAAGATTAAGTTTAAACGAGTTTGTGATTTTTGGTTGGTTTATATGCTTGGTGTAACGATCCTTCGTTCAATATTTTTTTTCTAAGAAAAAGCTGTCTCGGACAATATTTTTTACTACCCTTAATTAGTCTGCTCTCATACATATTGAACCTCAATTTTGCAGATTCAATCTTTTATGAATACTATAGTACTGTAACTAGTAACAGGCTTAACGACCGAATATTCCTAAGACTAGTGGTTAAGACTAAAGTATTGTGGATAGGTAACAGGTTCGAATCCCTCCTTCCCTCTATTGTAATGCGACAAAGTCTACACTTCATTAGACCAAAAAAGAAGACGGTATGGAACGAACCCTCGAGATTTGTAACTCTTGGCCATCTCATCTACGTCCAATTCAACATTGAGTACTGCTTCATCGTCCAATGCAACCATCAAAAAATAACGTTAGACGGTCAATTCTTGGAGTTGTTTGTTCGTAAATTGCAAAATGAGGAATCAGAGTTACAATGACGAACCTGTTCTCGATTAGGCCATGAACCCATGATCCGATCCTCGCCGATTGCATTCTGTATATGACTCTGCTCACAACATCTATGAGAGTTACAGGACCAAAGGCACGACTATCCTTGGTTTCCTGCAAGAATTGCGACACTTACATGTAGGGGTGAGCAAATTTAGATCCGGACCGAAAAAATGGATCGGACCGGACCATTTGGTCTGGCGGTCCTCGGTCCTCATTTTTTCAAGATTTGGTCTTCGGTCCGGTCCGGTCCAAGACCGATTAATTTAGATCCGGACCGAATAGACCAAACTTCATGTTTTTAATGGCGCAACATTAAAATATTATTATGGAATTAATATTTTATCTTCAAAACACATTTTAAATTAGTATTGTCAATGATTTTAATAAAAAGAGTCGTCTAATTGTTAAAATTCATTTTCTTTAGCGGAATTAAAATGTAATTATCGTATACGAAATATTGAAAAAACTAATTTTAGGTCCGTTTCGGTCCAAGACCGGACCGGACCAAATATTTTGGGTTTGGTCCGGTCCAAGACCGAAAGTTTTAGGTCCGGTCTTTGGTCCACTAAATTTTTATTTTCGGTCTTTGGTCCGGTCCGGTTTGGTCCGGTTCGGTCCGGTCTTGGACCGATTCTCAGCCCTACTTACATGGACCTTCACCAATTAATAAGCTTCTTCTGAAAGAAAAGGCAAACCCTTAAATTAAACAAGGTTTTTTTTTTTTTAATCAAACACGACCTTTGAAAAACTTTTTTTTTCAAACACCACCTTTAAAAAAAGGTTTGTCAAACACAACCTTTAATAAAAAAATTTTTGTCAAACACGACATTTTGGCCAAACTTTGAGCACTTGTAATAGGATGACTTTCAGTTGATGTTTGAGATAGCAAATAAGATCGGTTTGAGGTGCCTATGGTAGGGTGGGAGAAAGTTTGTTGTCCAAAATCTGAAGGAGGTTTAGGCATAAGGGATAGCTTTGCCTGGAACATTGCTGCAATAGGCAAGCTGGTTTGGTGGGTTTATTATAGCCCTGATAGATTGTGGGTGAAATGGGTAAACCAGGTCTATTTAAAGGGCCAAGCCTGGAAGGACTACAAACCTAGTGCGGATCTTAGCTGGGGGTGGAAGTCTGTTTGTAAGGTAAAAGATAAATTGGATACTGGTTACCAGAATGGACATTGGTTACTGGATGTTAGAGGTTACACTTTGCGTAGTGGCTATGATCTAATCAGGCACAAGTTTCAGAATGTGCCTTGGCATAAACAGATATGGAATTCTTGGAGTCTCCCCAAGCATCAATTCATTGGTTGGCTCATTGCTAGGGAAGCTCTTATGCTCAAGGATAAGCTGTTTTCTCTTGGTATTGCCCCAGATGATGACTGCCTGTTGTGTGGTAAAGGGGTGGGGGGGGAGTCATACTCACCTGTTCCAGACCTGTGAGTATTCTAGAAGATTGCTTGATGAAGTCTCTAAAGTTCTGAGGATTACTCTGCCAGTATCTAATCCTCTCCAAAGGATTGCTGACGGCCAGTTTTCTCAGGTACAGAAAGGTGTGATTTTAAGTGCAATATCTGCTACTTTCTATCACATTTGGTTACAACGGAACAAGGCTCGTGTGGATGGTGTCATACAAAGACCTGAATTCTTGCGAGATTTGATCCAGAAGGAAATTAAAACTAGGATTGCAGTACATCTTAGCCAAGGAATTGCTAATAGCGATAATGTATGGTTAAGAAGTAGAAGTTTGATTGTATAAGTCCTATTATGGGACCTGAAATGTGTATGTACCTAAAATGGACTGGTTGTAACATTTGTGTTACATGTTTTTAATGGAAAGCTTACATTTCATCCAAAAAAAAAACCCACTGTAAACCCAAACTTCTAACCCTTTCTTTGACCAGCCTTACTTTACGCACCAATTGACCCCACATAAGGCCAGCTTTGGCCACCGTCTTGACAACTCTTAGAAATTCTGTACTCCCACCTTTCCAACAAGTCCAAGAATACCTCAAACCGGCCTCGTTTGCTATCTCAAATATAGACTGAAAGTCATCTCATTGCAAGCGCCCAAAAAGTCGTGTTTGACAAAAAAAATTATTAAAGGTTATGTTTGACAAACTTCTTTTTTAAAGGTGGTATTTGGGGAAAAAAAAAGTTTTTTAAAGGTTGTATTGGACAAAAAATCCATTAAACAGTCTTACATGTTAAAGCAATTCATCCAACACAATATCATTTTCATCACAATATCATTTTCATCAAATGTTAAGTACATACTTATATGTATTGTTGATGTAGACCTAAACATTAGGTGACCTTACATGAATGTTAAATCCATTTGCTTAGTATATAATTAGGGGTGAGCAAAACCGGATGAAAACCGTATCGAATATCCAGTTTTTTAAAACTCAATTTTTGCTATCAATATCCGATACGGTTTTCTGTATATACGGAAATTGTATATTTGGTATCCAGTGGTTGTTTTTTTTTTTAGTAGTTTAAGGTGTATTAAAAACTGTGAAAAGTAAATCACTTAAAAATGTAATACTAATACTAACAAGGTTTAATTACTTACATATTGGACGTTGTGCACTCCTTAGCTCTGTCCCGCTCATTTGTTGTCCTATTCCATATTGGGGTATATCAGTCAATTGTTGTCCTTTCTATTTTAGGATTGCATTTGATGAGTAATTTGATCATTCACACTCAATTTGCCCCACTTGTCATTTTATAACTAATTGCCCCCCTCATCTTTCCGTGTTCTTTATGCCAAAACCAAAGGACCACAAATGATCGAGACGGAGGGAATAATTGATTTTTGACCAATGTTGCGGGGGAGGGGCCTAGCTACTAGGCTGGCGAAGGCGGATGTGTGAGAATTAAGGGGAGCGGGTGATTAAGGACTATGGTAATTGGCAGCAATCCAGGAAAAAGCTCGAGAGGAAATAGCATCATAGAAGCGGGGAGGAATGGGAGAGGAAATAGTATCACATCGTCGTTTAAGCCAGAGATGTCAAAAAAAATATGGAGAAAAGGGTTGGCCACGAGGGGTCTAAAGAGGTGCAGTTATCATAAATCCAGTGTTAGAGGTCAAGAGAGAAGAAGAAAGGTTTGACCTTGAAGTGGGACCAAAATTCTAAAGCGAGGCTGCACGGAGGGAAGGAAGGGAGGATTCTAGGAGAGAGGGGTTGGCACAAAGAGATACGATTATGTGATTTTGTTCAACTAATTTTGCTACTAATAGGTGTTCATTAATTTGCAAATGAAGATCCATTGTTCAAGTTCTTGGAACGATTATGGCCCTGTTTGGTAAACAGCATATTGGCCAATTTTTAGCATATTCAAGGGTTTTAGCATGTTTGACCAGTCAATATGCTAATTTTAGTGTTTGGTAAACAACATATTGAAATAGCATATTTGGGGTCAATATGTTGTTTTAGAATATGCTGCTTACCCCAGCATATTGGTCAGCATATTCTAAAATATGAAATTTTACTACATTTTACAAAGAAAACTAACAATCGACTAATCGTAATCTGCCAGTTACCAAACACTCAAATTAATTATGCTAATTATAATATGCTAGTCAAACCTTCTGTTACAATCTGCCATTTATATTCTGCCTTTGCAATCAGCTTATGCCGAAATTAATCCGATGTTTACCAAACAGGGCCTATATTAGATTGTAGAAGGGAGAAGGCTAAGGAGATGTTTGGTAAACGGCGGATTGGTAAATGATGGGGCATATTCTGCACCGCTGACCAAGTCAACATATTGAGCAAGGTCATGGATATCCACAGCAAAGTCAACGACTTAGACAGTCTAGCCGATGCAACCCATCGGCCTGTCACCTGGGTCTCGGCCTGACAACCAGCCAGCCGGGACACACATCCGCGTACTCATATCCAAGACCCTCGGCCGGCCTGACACGGGTCCGTCGGCCGAGGGTAGAACGGTCTTTCCACCTAAGAATCACTATTCATCTGGTAATATCTTCCTTATCTCTTTACAATATATCCTTAGCCAAGTAATAACAACTTATCCCACTAAGTTCACTGACTTGAGCGTCGGAGTGAGTACGCTTGGCACAGAGCCAAGCCCTCAGTTCGTTCATTGTTGCAGGAGAGGCCGAGAGGAACGATAGAGACGCGAGGAACCCAACTCAAGACATCATTCTACAAGCCACGGGTGGTAACAATACTTGCTCTGGAATTACACCCGGAACAATTGGCGCCGTCTGTGGGGATAGACACTAGAAGCTAGTCACATTCATTCCCAAACAAAAAACCCACCCCAAAAGCCAAGAAGATGTCGAAAGAACAAGAGGCATTCGTGACCGACGAAACCGAATTCTACCAAGATGATACCGTCCACAAATCTGGAGTTGTGCAACCCTCCGCCGGTCAAGTGATTCAACCGGAGTACGGGATGCCAATAATACCGACACTCTCATTGCCGTCGACCAGTCACCATCATGGGACATGTGGTTGACGTAGCAAAACCGAAGATGCTCCTGGACCTAATGGGAGTACGCCACTCACACTTTGTCACGCCGACAAGAGCGGCGGAAACCGTCCAGAGACCGGGGCCCAAAATGTGACCCCAAGAAACTTGAACGGAGCATTAGGAGAAGCGACCTGTCAAGACACCGGGGAGCCCAAAGTGGTCGTGGTAGACCTAAGTCCTTCTCGCACTCGTGAGAAGACTGCGTCGCCGCGGCACGAACGAGGCACACCCCCGGAGGAGCGAGAGAAGCCCGACTCGTCAGAGTTGGAGAAGAAGCCCGACTCGCCAGAGTCGGAGGAGAAGTCCTTCTCGCTACGAGGAGAGAAGCCGGACTAGGAATGCGAGGAGCCGATCGCCGCGTGTCGTCCGACATGTGGTCAGGCAACCCCTCAGCGCCTACGTCCTAGATACTCTGGTGCCGAATAAGCTGAAGTTACCACCTATAACATACAAAGGGGAAGGTGACCCGACTGACCACGTCGAGGCTTACGAGTCTCACATGTCGGTATGGGAGCAACCTGATGAGGTTTGGTGCCGAATCTTCCCAACGACAATGCATAGGATGACACAGAGTTGGTACAAGGGGCTGCCCGACGGGTCGGTATACTGTTACGCCGACCTAAAGGACGCATTCCTAGCCAGTATTCCTGCAACAAGAGGAGGGCCGTAGAGACATCGGACCTCCTGACTATCAGACAGGAAGGAGGCGAGTCTCTCCGGAGCTATGTGAAAAGGTTCGACGCCAAGTTTCAGCAAATTCGTGAGCTGAACAGCGAACTGGCAGCCTTCGCGCTAATGAAAGGCCTCCCAGGGGGAGACCTAAAAGACGAGCTCATCAAACGCGGCGGCCTGACCTTTGATGCTGCCAGAAGATTGGCTGATCAAGCCATTAAAGTGGAAGACTACCACAAAATCTGGGTAGGCCCCAGCGGGGCCGACCACTCAGAGAAGAAGAGCCACCGGGAGAACAACCCAAATGAAGAGCGCCGTGACAATAATAGGTCACGGTCTGGCCAGTCTGCCAGGAAACAGGATTCGGTGGACGCCGGGGGGAGTTCGGCACCGTACTACCGGAAGCAGTACAACAATCACACCCCTCTGGTTGTATCTGCCGCCGAGGTCTTCACCCTGAGCAAAAACGAAGGCCAGAAGTGGGAAAGGCCCCCTAGGGCGAGAAGTGACGGTGACACGAGCCAGTACTTTGAGTACCACGGCCACACCGGCCACTTAACAAACGACTGCCGGCATTTGAAAAACGCCATTGAAGATCTAATCCGAACGGGAAGTCTCGGCAAATACGTAGCCGGAGGCCGAAAAACAGATACCGACAGGTCAAATAAGAAATCCATTTCTGAGCGGGTAGGAGTAGTCAATGTCGTCATCAGGGACAACGAGAACGGTGGGTCCGCTCATGGGCACAAACGGCACCTGAATGAACTATATCAGGCCATCAACTTTGTGCCCGACACAGCAACCCCCGCTTCCAACATCCCCGATATGACCATTGGGAAGAAAGACTACGAGGGGGTCATCGCCCCTCACAGTGACCCGCTTGTGGTCCACCTGGACATAGCCAACCACCTGGTGAAGAGATGCCTGATTGACACGGGCGCCTACACGAACATTATGTACAGAGAATGTTTCCTCGACCTCGGTCTGAAGGTTGAAGACTTGAGCCCCTACACCAAACCGTTGTACAGTTTTTTTTCCGGGCCGGCCTGGTACCCACGGATCAATCAGTGCCAAGAATGTTCGGCGAGGGAAGTGCGGCTAGGAATGTTATGTCCGAGTTCGTGGTTATTGACGGCTCGTCTGCCCACAACGCCCTCATAGGCCGGGTCACTTTGAGCGAAGCCGACGCTGTGATGTCCATCCGGGTCCTAACATTAGTGTATGTCTCGGACCGGGGGGAGGCGCATAAGCTCGTCTCGAAGAACGAGGAGGATCCCGGTTATGGGAGGTTTACGCTAACGGCCCTTCCACGACGAATAGCTCGAAGGCCGGCATCGTTATTATCAGCCCAAACGGAGACGTGTTTGAGCACGCCTTGAAGCTTACCTCATTGGCCTCAAACAATGAATCCAGGTACGAGGCGGTGATAACCGGAGTTGAGCTAGCTAAAACCGCCGGGCGGCGTATCATGGTGAAGACAGATTCACTCTTAGTGACCAACCGGATCGAGAGGAGAGTACGAAGCCCGGGACTACGGGACGATAAAGTATCTAGAGAGGGTGAGAGTTGGCGCTTCGAACTAAAATCCTTCCGATACGACACACCCCGGATACGAAACGACCGGACCATCGGCATGGTCGAAGGAGCGAGACCGAGGAGGTAGAGATTGATCCGGGCCGCACCGAATCGCTTCGGTGTCAACAACTCGGAACCAAAATTCAGAACCGACCTCCTGGACTGCCGAGGAAGAATAAAGATGTTTTCGCCTACTCAGCGGCCGAGATGCCAGGCGTGAGCCGGGAGGTGATTGTTCACAAGCTGAACGTACTCTCCACCGCTCGTCCAGTCAAACAGAGAATGAGGAACTCCTCGGCCGAAAAGGATGAGGCCATCAAAGCCGAAGTAGATAAATTACTAGCGGCGGGTTTCATCATGCCTTGTACTTATCCTGAGTGGTTAGCCAATGTTGTAATGGTGAAGAAGTCATCGGAGGCATGGAGAATGTGTGTAGACTTTACCAACCTTAATAAAGCATGCCCCAAAGATTGTTATCCCTTGCCTCGAATAGATAGTTTAATTGACGCCACGGCAGCTACACCATGCTTGAGCCTGCTGGACGCCTTCTCAGGGTATCACCAGGTATTCATGGCCGAGGAAGACATGCCTAAATGCGCATTTATCACTGCTAACGGCACATACATGTACAAAATGATGCCGTTTGGTTTGAAGAACGCCGGAGCAACGTACACAAGGCTGGTGGACAAGGTGTTCCAAAATAAAAAAGGACGGAACATTGAGGCTTACGTCGACGATGCTATTGTAAAAAGCAAGTCGACGACAAATGAGCACTTGGCCGATTTACACGAGACATTTTGTTCACTAAGGAAATACAAGATGAAGCTCAACCCAATGAAATGCAACTTCGGTGTCCGGGCAGGTAAATTCCTAGGTGTACTTGTCAGTGCCAGGGGCATAGATGCCAATCCAGACAAAGTCCGAGCAATCCTAGACCTGCGGAACCAAGGAATCGAAAAGAGGTTATGATGTCTTTGGCCAGGAGAATGGCGGCTCTCGCCCGCTTCATCTCTCGGTCAGCCGACAAAAGCACCCCATTCTTCAAAGTGTTGAAAGGGAATAAAGACTTCAGCTGGGGGGAGGAACAGAGCACAGCTTTCAAGCAACTGAAAGCTCATCTTCAGACTCTCCCAACTATGTCCAGGCCGGTGCTGGGGGAAACGCTATACCTATATATAGCGATTACTTGGCCACGGTCGATCTTTGTGATCATCGGGAAGAGGACAAACAAAGAACACCCAATCTACTTTGTCGACCATACTGTTGTTGCCCGCCGAGAGAAATTACCCACTAATTGAAAAAGCAGCCTTCGCCGTCGTCGTTGCCGCGAGGAAGTTGAAACCCTACTTCGACGCACACCCCGTGACGGTCCTAACCGATCAGCCATTGGAGAAAGCTTTGGAAAAATTCGAACGATCCGGTAGGCTCATCAAATGGGCAGTGGAACTCTCTGCCTTCGGCATTCAGTACAAACCAAGGCCTTCGATAAAAGGGCAAGCACTTGCAGATTTCCTGGCCGAATGTACATACCAAGAAGAGCCAAACCCAGGTGTATGGGAGGTTTACACCGACGGCTCCTCCACGACGAACAGCTCAGGAGCCGGCATCCTTATCATCAGCCCAAACGGGGACGAGTTTGAGTATGCCTTGAAATTCACCTTCTCGGCCTCGAACAACGAATCCGAATACGAGGCGGTGATAACCGGAGTCGAGCTAGCTAGGGCTGCTGGAGCAGAACACATTGTGTTGAAGACAGACTCACTATTGGTTACTAACCAAATCAGAGGGGAGTTTGAGGCTCGGGACGACGGAATGGTAAGGTACCTGGAAAGGGTAAAGGCCGACATAGCGAAATTGAAATCTTTCCAAATCCAATGCGTCCCCAGATCTGAGAACAACCGGGCCGACGCTCTCTAAAAACATGCCAGTTCAACCATCAAGAATATCGCCGAACCGTGCTAGTGGATATCAGGACCGCTAAAAGCATCACCGACGCACTCTGCACGGTGGCCAACATTGAGGCCGTGACAACGTGGATGACCCCCATAATGAAGTACAAACTTGCAAATGAGTTGCCGGAGGACCGCAATCTCTCGGCCAAGATAAAGAGGATCGCCGCCAGGTACTTGTTGTTTGAAGGAGAATTATACAGAAGGTCCGTAATAAGACCACTCTTGAAATGCGTCGGCCCAGCCGACGCAGAGCTAATTTTGACAGAAATTCACGAAGGCATCTGTGGTCATCACATGGGGGCAAGAACGCTGGCCCACAAAGCTCTCCGAGCCGGCTACTTCTGGCCCACCATGCTTGCGGATTCCAAGGCTAAAACCAAGAAGTGCACGAACTGTCAAATGCATGCTCCGGTGATACACGCTCCTTCCCGGACCTACAACCGGTGCTTAATCCTCTCCCTTTCGCACGCTGGGGATGGATATGCTAGGGCCATTTCCAACGGCCTCCGGAGGAAGGAAGTTCTTGATCGTCGCCGTTGACTACTTCACCAAATGGGTTGAAGCTGTAGCAGTACCGGCAAAAACCACAGTGGCCGTCAGAAAGGTAATCTGGGAAAATGTTATAACTCGTTTCGGATTACCCCAAGTTATGGTATTTGACCACGGCCGAGAGTTTTGGAGTGACCTGATAATGAACTGGCCAGAAGAGCTTGGTATCAAGTTTGCATACTCCTCCGTCTGTCACCCACAGAGCAACGGGCAGGCGAGCGGAGCGGCAAAAAAACAATCCTCAACGGTTTGAAAAAGACAGTTGAAGACCTTAAGGGAAGGTGGGCCGATGAACTACCCGGTGTCCTGTGGTCCCTTCGGACCACGGAGAAAGAAGCAACGGGGTACACCCCCTTCCACTTAGTCTACGGCTCCGAAGCAGTCCTACCAATCGAAGCGACGGTGCCAACATTCAGAACGGCTACCTTTAACCCAGTTGAAAACGAAGAAGGCCTGAGAGCCTCCCTAGACCTGGTCGAAGAAAGCCGAGATACGGCACGCCTCAACTTGGCAGTATACCAAAACCGGATGAAAAGAGCCTACAACCGAAGAGTCCACAAAAGGGACTTAAAAATAGGAGACCTGGTCCTAAGAAAGTCGGCCGCCACCAACAAAGGAAATATTCATGGTAAATTAACGGCCAACTGGGAGGGACCCTACAAAGTAGTTGAAGAGATGAGGCCGGGTACATACCGGCTGACAGACATGGGGGGCGTGCCCTTGATGAGCCACTAGAACACTGACAACCTAAGAAAATACTTTGTATAAGCGGCGGAGGTGTCCAAAACCATTGTCGGCACCCCGGCGCGTGTTTATATCTAGTGAAGAAACATCCAAATTTTCCGTCAGTATTTATCACCTCCGTGGTCGATACACTAAGAAGAAACGTATACTCAGTGCAATTGAGACGCAAATCTAGCGATCAATATGCCTACACAGTTACGAACGCTGTCGAAGCCGCAACCCCGATTACCTCGGCCAAAGCCGAGAGCGACGGGGAACACGCCGGTCGATACGCTAGAAGAAACGTATACTCAGTGCAATTGAGACGCAAATCTAGCGATCAATATGCCTACAGATTCTGAACGCCGCCGGCCGCAACCCGATTACCTCGGCCAAAGCCGAGAGCGACGGGGAACACGTCGGTCGATACGCTAAAAAGAGACGTATACTCAGTGCAATTGAGACGCAAATCTAGCGATCAATATGCCTACACAGTTACGAACGCTGTCGAAGCCGCAACCCCGATTACCTCGGCCAAAGCCGAGAGCGACGGGGAACACGCCGGTCGATACGCTAGAAGAAACGTATACTCAGTGCAATTGAGACGCAAATCTAGCGACCAATATGCCTACACAGTTACGAACGCTGTCGAAGCCGCAACCCCGATTACCTCGGTCAAAGCCGAGAGCGACGGGGAACACGCCGGTCGACACGCTAAAGACGTTAAAGACAATTGGGACATGCATTCAAACTGCCTCGGTCGTACCGAAGGTAAAAACGAAGGCACTCAATTAATAACGCAAAAGACAAGTGAGGGATTGTGATCAAAGCCCCGGCCAAGCCAAAGGCCAATAAGACGAACTTTATTGAAAACAATTACAGAGAGAGTACAGACGACGGCCGTCCTCATAGGGATAAGCCTAAACACAACCTACCAAGAGTTTTACTAACAAAACACGGGAAAGAAAAGCAAAAGATTACAGACATATCATTTGAAGCGCCAAAAGTGGCAGGGAGGAAAGGCTCAATAGTTGGCCCCCGAACAGCTAAAGCTATCCGAGATGCCGGGTGAGTCCGGTGACGACCGCCCGTCTCCCTATGCCCGTTGTCGCCCTCCATCGCAGCGAGCATCTTCGGTAGCCGGCTCAGAAGAGGGCTCGACATTTTCAAGTGACTTCAGCCTCTCACCCTCCTTCACCTTTGCATCGTAGGCCACCTTGGCCTCAGCAATCTGAGCCGCCTTCGCTGCCTCCGCCTTCTCTGCAGCCGCTGCTTCCGCAACATCAGCCATCTCATCCAGAAGCTGATCAAATTTGTCCCACGGAAAGGAGCCGTCGGGGACGAGCTTTTTGATCGCCTCCCTGGTCGCCTCCTCGGCCTAGTCCCGGTATCGGGCGCACAGTTTAGGGAGGAGATCATCTTGAAGCATTTCGATATCCTTCTCCTTTTGAGCAAGGGAAGCCCGCGTATCCCTAAGCGCCTCCGCCTGGTTATGGAACAAATCTTTCCACTCGTCCCTCTTGGAAACCACGGCGTCATAAGCGCCCTTGTACCGGTCTCGCTCCTCCATCAACTTGGCGGTGGCAGCATCAGCATCCTCAACTTTGGCTCTCTCGGCCACCAGCAACTTCTCAACTTCCTCCACACGCCTCTTGGCAGCAAAGAGGTCCAGCTTAGCCTTCCCGGCTTCCCCCCTTGAAGCGGAGAGATCAAGCTTGAGCTTTGCGATCAGCGGCGCAGATTGGGCCACGGTCTTTTCCTGCTCCATGATGTGGGAGCCGGCTAGACGTGTCCACTTCGCCAGCCTCTTATATATTCTCTCACCCTCCGCCACGAGCTCGTCGGAAGAAATCTTCTGAATCGAGGAGTCAACGGTGACATTTCTATCACCCGTCTTCTCAGGCTGCTTCCCGAGCTGCCGCTCAGTGAGAACGACAGCCGCCGACGGCGGATCTACAAAAAATTTACACAGAGCATCCACATCAACATGCATCGACATACCAGAAAGTCGGTCATCGGGAATATCCAACGAACCAGCTAGGTCTGAACCGCAAGTTAGGTCCGTACCAGTATGGACCCTCTTAGTCGGAGGGCTGGTTGGGGCAGTCTTCTCCCCGGCAACGGTGGAAGCAGACGGTGGCACTTTCCTCTTCCTCAGAGGGGAAGGGACCTTAGCAACGGTCACCACCCTATCAGTAATATCGATGACCTCCAAATGATCCTTCTGGACCACTGGAGTAGAAGAGGGGGTTGACACTGACGCCGCCGCCATTTTGGACGCCGCTTTCTTCGTTCTCTTCGGCACGCCTCCGAGAACCCGTGCCCGGGCCGCCTCCGGATCCAAAGCCTTCAGCTGCCTGTCCATCAGCTCGTTGGGAGCCAGTCTGCGATCAAGCTTGTTGGCCGTAGGACGCCGTTGAACAACCTTCCCGTCCTTATCAAGCCCCAACCTCTTTAAGGTCTTCTCGGACAGATCCTGGCCAAACCGGTCTGCAAGAAATCAAGCAAGAGTTACATAAAGAAAGCGAAACAAAGCTCTAAAACAGGAATACAACAGGCAAAGATGGGCCTCACACCGACCCCACTCACCCTGATTGAGGGCCGGTATGAGGCCGACACGGCAAAGCAACTCATCCTGAAGGATAATCTGAGTCGGGGGCAGCCATCCCTTCTCAGCATCAAACAGCTGCATCCCCCGTTTTTCCTCCGCAGTAAGAGGGACCATCGAAGCCTCAATCTTAACTTTACCCTGGGAAATACATTTCTCATATTCTTCCCGATTCTCACACCGCAAGTAAACAAGGCTCTGGAAGGACCGAGGCAATAGGTAGTCCTCAGGTACTTGGACGTACACCCACCGCCGTTGCCAGTCCTTACAAGAAGTAAGCTTGGATACGGAGACGACGCCTGGCTCCGTCTTGCACGCTGTACCCCACTTTACCGGCGATCGAAGGCCGTAGATGGTGAAGGCGGCGGAATAAGTTTACTGTTGGGACCTCCCCCCTAAAGAGACAAAGCCACACAAAGCCGACTATTGACCTCATGGCCAACGGATGCAGTTGGGCCACAGCGACGTTCATAGCTTTGATGATGGCCATGACGTGTTCATTCAAAGGAAACCGGAGCCCATACTCCAGGTGCCTGATGTACACGCCAATGTGACCAGGGGGAGGGCAACAGACCGCCTGACCCTCCTCAGGGAAAACGATCTTGTACCCATCACCGAAGGAGAAATGGCCTTCGAAAAGAGTCCCACCGGAACAGCTGGCGAATTTATTACTCCAGGCGCGATCAAGACCAGTTGTGCAGGCCTCGCCATGATCCGGGACAGACGGCCTCTCAACAACAGAAAGAGCCCTCTCACCATCAGAAGGAGTCCTCTCATCATCATCAGCATCATCACCCTCATCCTCCCACTCCTCCAAAATTGGTGGATCAACTACGGGAGAGGGAGACCTAGGACCCCCAAACCTTATCGGGATGGCCTCTAATATCCCCTCCCTATCAAAGCGCGACGGGGAACCCCCCGGCGCCGAAGCGCTAGTCCCAGCGTCAGCAGAAGACATGATAGCAATGATTACTTAACAAAATAAGAAGGAAATTTGTTTGTTTACCTTGAAGAAAAAACGCTCGCCGGAGTAACAACTCTGAAAATTAGAAAAAGAAACCCTTGAAAGTTTAGAAAGAAGAAAATTTTGGGGGAATGAAATTGGTGGCCAATTTCACGGAACAACTGCCCTATTTATAGGAAAAAAGCCCATAAAGAAGGACCAATCAGGGAATAGCCCATGAAGCGTCAGCCAATCAGCAAGCAGACACGTGTCGGACATGCAACCACGGAATGTCAATCGTCGCAACAGTTAAACGTCAATCAACGCAACAATGATCAAGCGTCTTCAACACGCCCTTTCATATCTCTGCCTATTCATCTTCCTCAACAAATTCCTAGGTATCTGCTCTCCGCCGGCCACAAGATCAACCATGCTAGGGAGCACCGGCCTGGGGGCAATCAAAAACAACCGGCACTCCCAACCCTGGTCTCGGCCAGCGTCACTTTCTCTTCCACATCGGATGCCCTTTACACATCCATGCGGAGGGGGGATATATATTGTACGGCCTAATAAGAACCAGGCCGAGATAGAAGAAGCCGATACAGAAAAGTTTCAGAAATTACTTTCGCAGAATATACGCTCAGCATACATCGGAGCCCATACCACGGCATAGACTACGCTGGGGGCAAATTGATGGGGCATATTCTGCACCGCTGACCAAGTCAACATATTGAGCAAGGTCAAGGATATCCACAGCAAAGTCAACGACTTAGACAGTCTAGCCGATGCAACCCATCGGCCTGTCACCTGGGTCTCGGCCTGACAACCAGCCAGCCGGGACACACATCCGCGTACTCATATCCAAGACCCTCGGCCGGCCTGACACGGGTCCGTCGGCCGAGGGTAGAACGGTCTTTCCACCTGCTAGCCACTTGGCCACTTGGCCACTACGTGACAAAAGGTGAAAGTCTATAAATACTCCTCAACCTTCATTGAGGAGGGGATCCACAAATTAACCTAAGAATCACTATTCATCTGGTAATATCTTCCTTATCTCTTTACAATATATCCTTAGCCAAGTAATAACAACTTATCCCACTAAGTTCACTGACTTGAGCGTCGGAGTGAGTACGCTTGGCACAGAGCCAAGCCCTCAGTTCGTTCATTGTTGCAGGAGAGGCCGAGAGGAACGATAGAGACGCGAGGAACCCAACTCAAGACATCATTCTACAAGCCACGGGTGGTAACAATACTTGCTCTGGAATTACACCCGGAACAGTAAATGTTCAACATATTCAAGATTTTTAGCATGTTTGACTGACATATCTACTAATTTGAGTGTTTGGTAAATGGCATATTGAAACAGTAGATTGAAACTCAATCTACTGCTTTCAATATGTTGCTTACACCAGCATATTCACATTATTAGATTGTGAAAAATGAATCTGTTAACAATTTACACATAGATACAACAATATATTAACCTAAATCCGCTAATTACCAAACATTTATACTAAAACTGCTAATTGAAATATATTAGTCAAATCTGCCAATTCAATCTTTTATTTATAATCTGCTTGATCAATTTACTTCTACTAATAGTAATCTTCTGTGTAACAAACAAGGCCTAAATTGCTTAAATTTTTTGGTAAGAAAAAGGTAGTATATGTAAAGTTAATGAAAAATGGTAGTCGATATGTAATAAAATAAAGTCCGTTTATGAAATAGTATTACCTAAATTTAAGAAATGTCTAGTTTAAGAAACAAGCATTCATAGATAACCAATATACCATATTGATGACGAGTAGGTTTCCTAAATCATACCTTAAATCACATCATACGACAATTTCCTTGAAAGAAAATAATAGAAAAGTCAAAGTCGGCTATCGTATGTAGTTTTATACTTCTATATAATAACAAATTTACAACCTTATTTATTATGTTTTAAGTTTTTACATCAACGAAAACCACTCTATTAGGGCAAGAAGCCTATAGGCAATTGATCTCATACCAATGATGATTGATGATCTTAACGATGAGATGTTACGAGAGATCTTATGTCGGTTGCCTTGTTATCGCACTGCATCTCGATGCAAAGCCGTCTCGAAAAGCTGGCATTCCATAATCTCCGACCCTTTATTTGTCACCCAAAGCTTTTTAATGCATCGCGAAATCAAAGAAGAGGAACCATCTTCGGTCTTCTTGTTGATGACGAAGATGGGCTCGCCATCGATGTGGGATGACAAATTTGTGGCGGCCATGGTTGCGCCACCATGTTTCCAAAGGGCATTGTGGTCTCCTTTTTTGTCCTTACAATTCCTTCCTCATCAGTCCACACTTGTAGCAACATTCAAAGACTTGACCTTAAGTTATACTGTCGATCCTTTGACGGGTTTACACTTGTACTACATTTGTAATCCGCTAACCAAACAATGGATGGTTCTTCCACCTTCTCAAGTCTACCAAAAACTCGTTATTTGGGCCGCTCTTACGTATCATCTAGATGGACGCCGTTTTAGGGTTGTTGTGGCTCATTCTCGCCCCAAAGCTTCTTCCGGTAAAGACTACCCTTTTATAATGATTAATTTATTAATTTACATATCCGAGACATGTGAATGGCGAAACATAGATGTTACACTTGAATTGAAGTCGTCCGATGATGGATATTATGTCAGTGATTATTTCACAGGGGTAGTGTGTAAGGGGATGGTGTGCTTTTACTATGGAACGTATTTTGGTGCCTTCAATCCTTTCGATGTTACCGACACTTCTCACGGGACTTTGACTGCCATAAACCTGACATCACCGGGTAGAGAAGTAAAAATATTACTCGAGAGTGATGGAAAATTGGTAGCCTTCGAGGATCATTATATTACTTTAAGATTCAATTATAAAAGACGACATTTGGCTGATCTTTTATTTAGAGAGTGTATTTGGAAATACGACATGAGACACAATTCTCGATGGGAACTGATATTACAACTTGAAGGACATATCAATGTAAGAGGATCAACATTTAGACGTCCTGATCACCTTCGTGATCGCTACTTCCATTACACTTTTAAAGTGGTAGGAGTGCACCCAAGTAAAGAACACTTGATATACTTAATACAAGAACACACTCAATCTTGGTTGATTTTATTTGATACTAAGTCGAAAACCTTAGAGGGTTTGACAAAAACAATTCCTCCTCTTGGGTTCTTGATGCCTACTTGTCCCAAACTTGATATCCCATGTTGGCCAACGCCTATCCCAATTCCCTAAAGCAGCCGTGTCGATGACAATTATCAAGACGAATACATTAAGTGCACAGTCTCGATGTTCAGTATACGATTAAGTTTATATGCTTGGTGTAACGATCCAGCTTACTTGTTACATTGTTACATGTTTGTCTCGTTCAATATTTTTTTTTTGTAAGAAAAGGCTGTCTCGGACAATATTTTTTACTACCCTTAATTAGTCTGCTCTCATACATATTGATCCTCAATCGTGTCTGCATATATATATATGTGTATTAATTTTGATTCAATCTTTTATGAGTACTATAGTAACAGGCACGACTATCCTTACTGCGTAAGCTCGAAAAACTTTTTTTTTCTTTTCCTTTTACGAAACTGTATAGGATATAGGCTTATAGCCTATAACACACATTGGGACACCAAATGGGACAGAGGATCCTCACTCGAGCTTACGTGGACACCATTTTGACAAATAGTTTCAATACCGACTCAAAACGATAAATATTTTATTTTTGAGCATTATTTTAAAAAATCGTTATGGGGTGTTTGGTAAACGGCGGATTGAAAAATTTTCAGCATATTCAAGACTTTTAGCATGTTTGACTCACTCATCTACTATTTTGAGTGTTTGGTAAATGACATATTGAAAGAGTAGATTGAAGCTCAATCTACTGTTTTCCAATATGCTGCTCTACCCAGCATATTCACATTAGTAGATTGTGAAATATGAATCCGTCAACAATCTACACATAGATACAACATTCTATTAACCAAAATCTCCTAATTATCAAACATCTCTACTAAATTTGCTAATTTAAATATACTAGTCAAACCTATTAATCCAATCTGTCATTTATAATCTGCTTGACCAATCTGCTTCTACTAATATCAATCTGCTGATTACCAAACATGGCCAATTCTTTAAACATTCATACCATGTTGGTAGAGACCGTTTCTTAAGACCTGCTCAAAAACTAATTACGATGCCTAGTTTAGTAAAATCATACCTTAAATAACATCCTACAAAGAAAAATAGTATTAAAGAAAATTTCAAAGGTCGCAGCTATATGCCTATATTCTATGCAGTTTCGTAAAAGGAAAAGAAAAAAAAAAGTTATGACGATTTTGGGTATAAATACATAGCTTATTTAACGTAGAGTTCTAGTGCCCTACATGTTGTACAATCTTATTTACTATTCTAAGTTTTTACATCAACCAAAACTAATCTCTTAGGGCAAATTTCTCAAAAAAAAAAAAAAAAAAAAAAAAAAAAAAAAAAAAAAAAAACCTAATCTCTTAGGGCAAGGCAAATTGATCTCATACCAATGATGATTGATGATCTTACCGATGAGATGTTAGAAGAGATCTTATGCCAGTTGCCTTGTTATCGTACTGCACTTCAATGCAAAGCCGTCTCTAAGCGCTGGTGTTTGATGATCTCCAACCCTTTATTTATCACTCAAGCCTTTTCAATGCACCGCGAAAACAAAGAAGAGGAGCCATCTTTGGTCTTCTTGTTGACTATGATGAAGTGGGATGATAATATTATTAATATTGTGACAGGCATGGTTGGACCACTGTGTTTCCAAAGGACGTTGTTGTCTCCTTTTTTATCCTTAAAATCCCTTCCTGATCAGTCCAGAATAGTTGCAACATTCAAAGACTTGATTTTAGGTTATAGAGTCGACCCATGGACGGATTTAGACGTGTACTACATTTGTAATCCGCAAACCAAACAACGGATGGTTCTCCCACCTTCTCAACTCCACCAGCAAAAACCGGTTATTTGGGCCGCTCTTACGTATCATTAATATTAATAATATTAATATTATTAATATTGTGACAGGCATGGTGTGCATTCACTATGGAAGACATTTTGGTGCCTTGAATCCTTTCGATGTTACCGACACTTCTCACGGGACTTTGACGGCCATAGACCTGTCATCACCGGCTGGAAAAGTAGTAATATTACTCGAGAGTAATGAAAAATTGGTAGCCTTTGAGGATTTTGATATTAGGTTAAGGTTCGATTCTGAAGGAAATTTGGGTTGTCTTTTAGGAAGGAAGTGTATTTGGAAACTGGACTTGAGACGGAATAATGAAAAACAACTTCCTCAATGGGAACTCTTGTCACAATTTGATGGTCATATCAATATAAAAGGAACAATATTAACATCTCATTATCCCTTAACTTATGGCTATTACACTTTTAAAGTGGTAGGAATGCACCCAATTAAAGAACACTTGGTATACTTGATACAGGAAGGGGTTGACGCACAAAGTTGGTTGTTTTCATTCGATACTAAGTCCAAAACCTTAGAGCGTTTGACAAAAACAGTTCCTCCTCATCATCTCTTGATGCCTACTTCTCCTAAACTTGATATCCCATGTTGGCCGACGCCTATCCCAATTCCCTAAAGTGCACGGTCTCGATGTTCAGTCTAGCTAGCTACATAGTTGTGAATCCGAATAAGGTAAAACGACTTTGTGATTTTTGTTTGGAGTTTGATGATAATAAGTCTATCCATCGTATCATCTTGCATAAATGCGTATTCGTCCTTAGGAACTTAGGATTGTGGTTGAGTTTGCTTGGTGTAACGATCCTTACATTTTGCTTGTCTTTTACAATATTTTTTTATTAAGAAAAAGTTTGTCTCGTACAATAATTTGTAGTATTGTATTACTACAAGATTCGCTTGGAATGAGAGTACTTATATATCTAAAATAAGAAGAAATAGGAAGAGATTGGTGGTTAACTGGTGGTTGTGAAGGGTGGAAGGAGGAGTTGAGTGAGAAATTATTGCCTCCACGAAGGTATACGTATTACTTGTGCGGGAGGGATGTTAGACTATCTTCCCCCATTTTTATCTCCAACCACCATTATTACAATAGTAACAATTATTACTCGCATTCCAGGCGAATTCTTATAAATTTATCTGCTTAATACTCCGTATATATTACATGTAAACTTGTGAATTGTTATAAATTTATTTGCGTATAACGTGAAGTTATTTTATGATTGTAAAATCTACCTGTCTCTTCACATAACTATATAAAGAAATGTAAATTCTTCGGAAAAAAATATATTTTTCACAAAGATTTATCAAACAAGATGACATGGTATAGAAATTAGCAAATTGTAGTTTGAGAATAAGAGGTAATATAAAAGGTGTTCTAATACAATATTTGAGGGGTTACTATAGGGATATTATTGGTGTTGATTTTATGGACTATATACTTAAAAGAGGGTAGGGGTGAATTAAGTACCGTTTTAAAACTTTCACAACTAAAAATGTAGATAGCAATTTTGAAATCAGTACACCAGAAATTTGAACAGTTCTGATGAATGTATAGAAGACAATATTGTGTTTTACAGGTTATGAATTCAATCGTGAATGAATGGAGATAAAGATTGAAATGTAAAATGTGAAAAGTAAGAGCAAGAACACATGAATTTTGAAGCTGTTTGACCTACTTTCTAAATGTCTATGTTATCTCTCTTATTAATATTTTCTTTATAATCCTACCCGATTATAAAGAAAATCCTTACGATCAACCCGATCATAGGACTTGAGTACAATTTCGTACCTTAATAATCTCTCTTTCACAAAACTGAAAAATACAACACACTTGTCTCCTTGTATGATTCACAAATTAGAACGCTAAAGAACATATACGCGTGTCTCCTTGTATGGTTAACGGAATTAGGTGCAAGACACGGGACTCCCGCCCACAAGCAAATGAGGTTCCATTCTAAAGCTAATTGGTGATTGAGGGAGTAGCCCACTTAATTATAAGATAGTGTCTTAACTCTTAACCATAAAATATCACCACACATATGGGAAGAGATCTCAACAGTTTCACTCTGGATTTGACGACAAATAACGTCTTATTCTATTATTGCCTGTAGTTCTTTACTTTTACGTTTTAATTATTTGTCGATTAGTTGTTTCGTTGTACGTGGGAGATTAGCCTAACACTAATGCTCCTTTTCAAATGAACTTTTGCTGGTATTTGTACTAGTGATCAGTGGCGTATCTAGGATTTGCTTACAGGGGTGCAAATTTATATGCTTCTAAAAAATTGAAATATTAATGGAATATTACAATGTTAGGCGTCTTTTTAATACGGTAAGCTGTCAAATTTTCGAAGTATTAGCCTCTTTCAAGAGAAAATGTTGTATTAATTCAAACAAACTATACTCCCTATATCATATAAAGTCGATGATCAAAAACATAACTATGGAAAGATACCAAAACAGACCAATTTAAAGAACACAAATTTTAGAATAAGACGGTCTCAATCTGTAATGAGACCGTCCATTTTTTTATAAAAAATTTGTTCATTTAATGCTAATAAATGAGTTGTCTTTGTATATAATGGAACCGTCTCACCGTCTTAACACAGTGATACGTCACACAAGAGTTATTGTTTAAAGAAATACTTCATAAAATAATCTTGAACTGTCGTTTATTGCAAGTTTGCAACTCCTTGACTACTGGGTAGTGGCTAGGGGTGAGCAAAACCGTGTACCCGATACGGTTTCCAAAACCGTATCGGGTATACGGTTTTAAAAATCGTAAAAATCACTATACGGATTCGATACGGTTTAACCGTATATACGGTTTTCGGGTATCCGGAAAAACCGTGTATACGGAATCCGTATATACGGATACGGTTTGGTGACAAATGCCTAATTAAACATTGTAATTATTTAAGAGTTAATAATTACCTTTAATATGACCACCTCTTATAAATGGCCGATTTTTGTTTATTGAGATAAGTTAGTAAAACGGTTTTTTCCCATGGTACCCTCGAACTTTGGCAGATTACACATGGTACCCCTCATTTTAAGTTTCTACATATGGTACCCCTGTGTTTAACTTTTTCTTTCCCAAAATACCCTTAGCAGACTTTCCGTCATAACGCCGTTAGTTTATATCTTCTAAACACACTTTATCATCCCCAATCTTCATCTTCTTGTTTTACACCTTCAAGCCTAATCTCACATTCTCACTCACCCCCTCTATCACCACCACCAATACCACCACGCGCGACCCCCACAGCCAACGACACCATCCAATCCCACCACCACCATTAATGACGCCACTCTACCACCCTCTCGCTGGCGACGTGTCTCTCTCTCCCCCTTCCTCTTGCTTCTTGCCTTTCTCACTTCAATATTCATAACCTTGATTCTAATTCGGTAAACAAACAAGTATGTAACAACTAAGCTTTCCCAATGAAGTACAACTATGGTGAAGATCCTAAAACGAAATCAGTAGCCATAATCAAGTAAGAACACAATCCAATGGAGCTGACAATAAACAAGCAATGGCACAAGAAAAATCGACAAGGAATGGCAAGAAAAGAATATTCTTGAGAAGAAAACCCGAGTAGGGGGGCCGTTAAAACTAACACTCTTAACCACCTTTTTCAAAATTCAAGATCAACCCAGATGAGTAAACGATCAAAACCCAAATTCCAAAATCAGAAATTCAGGTCTTAATATAATTGATCTCTTTCTCCTACATCGATCCTTGAGTTTCACGGATTATATTGTTGCTTTACCTTCACAACAACAACCAATTCATTATCGTCATCACCATTATCATGATCATGATCAAGGTGTTCTTGAATTTGAGTAGAGATTTGAATCATATTGAAATGAATATCAGGTTTACGACGTCGAATAATACGGCGTTGAATGTATGGAACTTAGATGACCGAACTTAGATGGTTGTTGCGGTGGCGGTGGATGAGCAAGAAGAAGTGGTTATAGTTGAAGAAGATGAAGGAGAACGAGATGAATTGGGGGAAATTGGGATTTTCATTGGAATCCCGCCCCAACCCCTAACCCAACCGTCTCGGATGGTGGCGTCATCAGTGGTGGTGATGGGATTGGATGGTGCCGTTGGCTATGGCGGTTGTGGGGTCGCGCGTGGGGGTAGTGGTGGTGGTTGTGGTGGAGGGGATGAGTGAAATTAGGCTTGAATTGAAGGTGTAAAACAAGAAAATGAAGATAAAATGAAGATTAGGGGGGCTAAAGTGTGTTTAGAAGATGTAAACTAACGGCGTTATGACGGAAAGTCTGTTAAGGGTATTTTGGGAAAGAAAAAGTTAAACACAGGGGTACCATATGTAGAAACTTAAAATGAAGGGTACCATGTGTAATCTGCCAAAGTTCGAGGGTACCATGGGAAATTTCCGTTAGTAAAAAAAGTCGTAAAAAACATTAAAAGAGTGAAGTTGAAAGAGGAACTTTGCATTTTTTATTATTTTTTTTTAAAGAAAAACTTCAAACCGTGTCAGAAACCGAATATACGGTTTCGTTTTTGCCCGACCCGGATACGGTACGGTTTTTATAAAACCGTATCGTGTATACGGATTTTCGTATCGTATATACGGAAATTCGTATAACTCAAACCGTATACCGTATCGTATCCGTATTATAAAACCGTATCGTATATTTTTGCTCACCCCTAGTAGTGGCCTAGTAGGTACTTCCACACCACTATTACTCCGTACTAGCCTAGGGAAGATCAATCTTTTTGATAAAAAAAAAAAAATGCCTACAAAAAGTTTCGAACAGGAGACCTGCTGAATGAACTCCCAAGTTTATAACAATTGCACCATAACATATTTCTAATCTATAGATGTTTCTTTATCTATCTTAACACTTTTTTTCTGAAATCAGGGGGATGCAAGCGCACCCACTACACCCTCCATAACGACGCCTCTGCTAGTGATGACTTTTTAGTGTGACGGATAGCAGTGGCGGAGCCAGGATTTGAATTTAGGGGTGAAAAATTTTAGGGGGAACGACTAATTTTATAAGGTACACTCGGAAAATTTTCGAAAAATCTAACTAAAATCTTCGAAAATTTCATCCGCCAGGGAAGCGACCGCCTCTGCTAGCCCCCCTCGCTCCACCACTAACGGATAGTGCATGTCACAAGGGAGACTAATTGGCTATCATATTACTTGGTTTTTGATAAAATGATATACAAATAATTACTGATAAAAAAAATAGTTGTTACCCATGGTTAGATATATAGAACTTGAAGTTTAGAGGATAATGTAGTGATTTTGTTGTAAAAGTTAGTTAGAACTAGCTAGTTCAAGGAATTATTTATACTAGGGGTATATTTCTAGATTAATAATCACTTTCTTTCAATATGTCTAGGGCTTTATTTGGCACGACATTTTAAGTAGTTTATTTGAAAAAAAAATCAACTAGCTGATTTTTACAGTAAGAGGATTATACATCTGATGTATTACCTCCAATTCTATAGTTTTTGAGTATTCTTAATCAAGTTTTTGATTTTTATTTTAAAGTTTTTGAGTTTTACTATAAAGTTTCTGAGTTTATTCACTTAAAAATTAAGCTCTAAAAAATTACAATAAAACTCAAAAATATTACATATTAGTTTAGTTAAATTTGAGTTTTGACGGAAAAAATATTAAAATCTAACTTATAAACTTTAATATGCTCAAAGAAATATACATATACTCAAAAACAAATAAAGTTTGAGGCAATAAGCTCAAAAAAAATACATATATGGTCAAAAAATAAAAAAGTTGGATGTAGTACATCCGATGTATGTTCCTTTTTCTCTGATTTTTATGCAAGTGTTTGGCAAGTAGCTTATTTATTTCAGGTACCTAAAATAAATTATCTTCCATTTTTTACCCCTTCAATTTATAATACTAAATAATTATCATATACATTTCCGTCATTTTACCGAAAATCAGCTACCTTTTTCAGCTTGTTTGCCAAACATCTTTTATATAATCACTTACTTTATCAGCTTCTAATTTTCAGTTTTTTTATCAGTTATCTTTTCAGGTTTCAGTCAGCTTTTCAGTTTTCAGCTAACTTTTCAGTTTGTATTACCAAACAGAGCCTAGATGTATATTTGTATAAAAGTTTTTTACGAAATATGTATAAAATAGTATACACATTTTCGTCTCACTTTAATTTCTCAGTTATTAACATGTTGTCGGAGCCTTAAGATTGTAAGGCTCCAAGTTTCAATCCTAGAAGTCCCCCAAAATCTCAAGAGTTTTAATTTCAGCGCAAAAGACATTCGGGTGGGGTGACATATTAAGGGATTTTTTTGCTTAAAATAGTTTTGAAAAACAAACTTCTCACGAAAAAGGGTCTTATTTAAAACTAATTATAATGAGGATATGGTTCCGCACCATCACATTTTGGTTTTGTCGATGATTCGAAGTTGATTTGAAGTAGTTCATTAGAATTGTAAATGATTTAAGGTAATTTGTCGATGATCTTTGACAATTGGGATAAAAAAACCCTGGGTGAATTACCAATTAGACGTGAATTAGAGTTGGTCCAGTGCGGGTCGACCCGTTTGGCCCGTTAAAATAGTGAGCTTGGACAAGAAAAATAAAAAAATAAACGGGTAATGGACAAGAAAACTAGGCCCGCTAGTATAAATGGACGGGTTTGGATTAAACAAAAATGTCCATGGGCGGGCCTAGAAGTAACTTCATAAAAGTTCTCAAAAACCCTCAATCCTCCGACGTTCCCTGCTCATTTCATTTACAATTTGTACACTCTAAACCAATTAGGTAGCGCAAATGAATACTTATGTCTTACGTATAAGTGGAAGATTGTCGGTATTTACACTTGTCGTATAAAGATTTTTCAAGAATGGACATGCTAACGGGATTGTCGTATAAAGATAGTACCTTGTAAGTATTTATTACATGGGAGTGAATGTAACCGCTAACAATGCCGCACAAAGACCAAGGCAAAAATGAACTTTTGATGTTTGTAGTAGAACATTGTCAAACTTGTGTTTTTTCCAAAATCTAGTAAACTTATCATTTGAAAATAAGTATAATTTCTTAAGGGTATGCTTTTAAAGACAATTGTTAAGTTTTAGTGAGATGTAGCGATAACAAACTCGTGTTTTTATCCTTGCAATTCCTTCCTTTCCATTCCAAACCTGTCGCGACATTCAAAGACTTGATTTTAACTTTCGGTGTCAATCCTTTAACGGGTTTAGGCGTGTTCTACATTTGTAATCCGCTAACCAAACAATGGATGGTTCTCCCACCTACTCAACTCCCCCAAAAATGGATTAGGTGGGCTGCTCTTACGTATCTAGATGGACACGGATTTAGGGTTGTTGTGGCTCATTCTGAACCCAAAACTTTCGGTAAAGAACCTTTCATAATGATTAATTTATTAATTTACATATCCGAGACATGTCAATGGCGTAACATAGATGTTAGACTCCAATTGAAGCTATCCAAAAATGGATATTATAGTCATGGATATTTCCAGGGGGTAGCGTGTAAGTCATTGGTGTGCATTCGGGGTTCAAGGCATTTTGGTGCCTTGAATCCTTTCGATGTTACCGACACTTTTCACGGGACTTTGGCGGCCATAGACCTGCCAGCACCGGGTGGAAGAGTAATAGAATTATTCGAGAGTGATGGAAAATTGGTAGCCTTTGAGAATAGTTTGATTACTTTAAGGTTCACTAATAAACATTTGGCTTATTTTTTAGGAAGAAAGCGTATTTGGAAACACGACATGAGACTGAATAATGATAAAAAACTTCGTCGATGGGAACTCTTATCAGAATTTGATGGTCAGATCAATATAAAAGGAACAGTATTAACATCTCATATCTTTGATGATCCGTCTAGTAATGGCGACTTCTATCACACTTTTAAAGTGGTAGGACTGCACCCGAGTAAGGAACACTTGTTATACTTGATACAAGCAGGGGTTAGAGACGCCCAAACTTGGTTGTTTTTATTTGACACTAAGTCGAAAACGTTAGAGCGTTTGACAAAATCAATTCCTCCTAATGAGGTAGTGATCTTTAGTACTCCCAAACTTGATATCCCATGTTGGTCGACGCCTATCCCAATTCCCTAAAGCCATGTCGATATGATGGCGAATAAGTTAAGAGTGCACCGTCTCGACTCTGGATATTCAGTCTACATAGTTGTGAATCCGGATAAGTTAAAACGAGTTTGTGATTTTTGGTTGGAGTATGAAGATTAAGTCTGTGCAAAGCATTATGTTGCACAAATGCATACTCGTTACCATTTTGTTTGAATTTGTTTGTCTCACTTTTTTTTTTACTTAATTTTGCTGAATTTAAACATAATTTATAGGAGCTGAACTTTTCTGAACTGAAAGTTTAAAAGCTGAACTTTTTTGAACTGAGCTCATAAGAGCTCAACTTTTCTAAATTAAACTTATATACAAGGCGCGTATGTCAACAAAACTTGCACAAAAACAGGTGAATAAACAGAATCTATGAAGATAAAATATTTTCAAGGAACTACTCCGTATAATACAGTTATTATGTTTAATACTCGTAGAGTCGTAGTACTTTGGCTTTAAAGGCTACGCACACATTATAGCCGATAGTACAGTCCTGATGTCGTAACAGACTTATTACAAGTTTTTTTTATGAGACCCTCGCATTCAAAATCCTCACATATTAAATGTTAAAACATCAGATTTCAGGCGTTCGGGTGGTAGCACAGAGACACACAGACGATGCACATACAATACTTTACTCGTGCATTATTTGCTTTTGCTGCTCAGTCCTACGAAAAGATTAGGGACACGTAACAAGTCCAACGTGAGCTCATCATTCTCCTCCTCACAACAACATTAAATAAAGTGTGTTCAATGTGGACTACATGCACCAAGACTTGGGCGCATGTGCGGGAAAGAAAACAGTATGGAACGAACGCTCAAGATTTGAAACTCTTGGCCATCTCATCTACGTCCAATTCGACATTAAGAACTGCTTCATCATACAGCTTGCTCTCCTCACTTTAGCAACCATCAAAACATAATAGCAGACGGTCAATTATTGGAGTCATTTATTTGTAAATTGTATATTACCAGGCTGCAAAATGGGGGAATCAGAGTAACAATGACGAACCTATTCTCAATTGGGCCGTGATCCTCAGCCGATTGCATTCTGTATATAACTCTGCCCACAATATCTTTGAATGTTATAGGACCAAAGGCACGACTATCCTTGGCTTCCTGCAACAATTGCGAGATATACATGGAAGTTCTTAATAGACTTCTAAAAAAAAAAAAGCCAAAAGCCTTAAATGAGACAATCTTAGATGTCAAACTAATTCATTAACCATATAAAGAACTGAGGAGTACACAAGTATTTGGATTAGTCTCACACATAGAACCGTCTCATACAAAACCCACTGAAAAAAAGAAATTATTATACAGGGCAATACGGCATAGGCCCATAGCCACCTTGGCAACTTACTAAGGAAAGAATTAATCGCACTAGCACAAGCTGACATTGAAAAAACGTTGAAGATGTGCAAAAAGTAAATGGGAAAACGATTCATGTTTCTGCTATATTTTCCCGTTCAATTAAATGTAAGACCATATAGCTTACAGTTTCCTTGAGATGTAAAGCAAGCATTAAATTGTGTTTCTCACTTCGTCAATGAAAAAGAAAGCAGTGATTAAGATTGATAAAAGTTGTAATCTTACCCCTTTTTTAAGATCTTTGTTGTCAGAAAGAACCCAAAACTCCTCATCGTCAAGAATAAAAGGATCGTCTTTTTCATCTGTTGTAGCCATTTCATACCCTCCATCTGCAACCACTCTTCTCACTAGATGCCTCTCCGGATCCAATGGGTCCTTAAAAACAATTACATCTCCAACGAACACCCGTTTCAATTTTTTCCGGAGACTGAAATCAGTAAAGAAATAAGCGAAAAGAAAAAAATTTTTGCCATGATTATAAAGGAAAAGATGTTTACAATGTCATGCTTATTAAGGAGAAGATGTCTAAGTCAAGGAAGAATGTAGATGCAAAAACAATAAAAATAAAGCAATCATCATCACAATATGCTTCGTTACATTAATCAATGAAGAAACTCCTTCAAAAAGCAGCCACAGAAAAAAAAAAAAAAATGGCTAGTTATCTTCTTTCATGCCAAACAAATACTGTCTTCCTGAACATGATTTCACTGAACTATCACACTGAATATGCCCTAATGGACAGCCCACGGAAAATACGACAATAAAAAGAGGATAAAACATACTTTCTCTAATTTATGAGTAGAAATACAGGCCAATTATGCATTTCTACAATCACTAGTCTGTTAACCTATTCTAAAGTAGGAGTAACAGGAATCCATGCAGCTTTTTAGAACCTAATTCCTGAATTTGCATCGAGTACCCATGCACTAGGGGGAACAAAAAGCTATGTATATGACGATTGACGGTTAGGCGATGACATATGTTAACAGACTCTTCATATAATCTCGCTTATCCATATACACTCAAAACTCGAACATCGGTATGACCCTTGAATTCCATATTAAGATAAAAATATGAGGATCTTTCATAAAATAGATGCATCCGACATTTGAAAATACGCCCAGGTTGGATACTTCTAACAACGTAACATAAGTAAAAGGTGGGATATGTAAACTTCTCAACTTGTTCTCCTCAGCTCCTTTGATCGTCATTGACAGTTTGACACACAGATTACTGATGACTAGCACACTTGAAGGAAATTGTAAAAGTGAATTTAGTAACCATTTATAACAGAGACCAAAAGAGAATAAGATGGTTCATCAAAGTAAATGGAGGTGCAAGATCCAGTCTCTGCACATAGCCTGCTAGACATGCAATGATACATGAACCACACGACTGCATAAGCAAGGCAGGAAACTGGAAGCATGCTTCTGTTAACAGGGTTAAGATGTCATATTACCTACCAACTAGTGCACTGCCTCTCCGTTTTCCAAAGCAACATTATGTTTCCATTTCCCAACTCTCTTCCTTTTTTAAGACTGGACAACCTCACCCTCTAATCAGTGTAATGTCATATCTACTATGGTTGATCACTAAGGCCAGTCAAATCCAAATGATTAAAAGAGAACCATCTCCTTTGTCCTCTGTTAGTTTTTCTCTTCAATTCATCTCTCAATATATCGGCAAGTAAAATCTGCGGGTATGGAGGGTGTCTTGCATCGAATCTCCCCTAACCCCACTATAGGAGGGTGTCTTTGAGGCATTAAGATAACATTGTTGTAATAAAAACTTATTTAATGCAAAAGTTAAGCCACACATTCGAAGCATGAAATGATTCCTTCAAAAAAGAAATCCAAGATGCAAAAGCAGGAGTATCCAGCATTAATGACTATCCATCGCTACATAACTTAAAAGTTCAAATTTCAGAAATCATCCAAGGAATAAATTCCAACAGAATCAAGACCAACTATTTATCCATGTCATTGTGGTCATTCATTCAAATGCAAAAACCCAATTTTTGGATAAACACGCCAGTCTCCAGAAGAAATTCCTCGGCATATTCTGTTAGAAGCTTATATGGATTCTTCTCAGTTACTTGTCCATATGTTGCCATGTTATCCTTACAGGGTATACAATAAGTGTAAGACATGCACTTAAGTCTTATGTTCTACAATCCTAACAGTGTGCTAACTATGAACAAACGGGAATCTCTTCGTCACTGACAGTAAATTCATAAAAACCCAGAAAAGTCATCAGGTTAATCTTGGGTATAGTAACAGAATATGAATGATTTAAGAATGGCAGAAAATTACTCTGCATAAGGTAAGAAATGCAATTGACGAACAAGCAGCATTTCTTGTTGACCTGGAATGGATGGAGCCATCTCATGACCCTCATTCTTGTACACATAAGTGAGTCTTCCTTGAATGAAATTCTTCAAGATACTGTAGTATCCAACCCTCGTCTCTGTGAGCTCACCTGAGAAGGATTGCTGATAGGACAACTAACTTTAGAATAATGGTTGTAGAAGCCATATAGTCTTAGCTAACAAACAATTGACCTATGCCAACTCATGCACAATTTTTGAAAATTAAGCAATTTCAATAAGTAGTTAAGAACAGCATTCTTCGGTCACGCTGCGCTCCATGAAAAACTTAATACTTCTTATACACTGCTGGAAACCTCTTGAAGGCTGAAGCGAAGAGAAACAAACATGCTATAAGAATATAAGATAACTATTAAGGGTCAAAAACATCTTAAACTAATGGTATCCCTTCCTCCCCAATGATACGCATAGGCTGTAATATGAAACCAATAGATAAGGCTCGCACTTATAAGATCTTGTTAAAAACAAAAGAGAAAAGCAAATTCAACCAAAATCATAACCAAAAAGACGTATTTCTGCAATTTCATATTGATAGATAGCCTTCTCTTTAAAGACCAGCCAAAAAGCAAAGAATAATACTCCGTAACAAAAAGAAATAGATCTCTCTTTTGAATCCCAGGATTGGCTCAGAAGCCCTCGTGAGCATGTTACTCCCTCGGTTGCTAACAGTTTGGAACAAATCTTTTAAAAAAATTTTTAAAAAAAAAAGCGCAGTTTGATAAACCTGTTAATCGAATATTTACTTATAAAATCATCCAGCTGTGAACGCTTTGATTCAGTAAAAAAGATGGGGTTTTTAGATAGAGAAAGTTTTGAGGATAGCATATTGTGTTTGTATATTGAGATCAAAAGGTGTGTGGAAAAGGGTGATGCTCATTCATGTACATGATTTACTCAATCATGGACGTAAATGACTATTATACCCTTGTCATTTTTACATCTCATTTTCTACTTTGTATAATCTCTCAAATCTTACACCCACACTGCTGCCTCCCCTCCCTGCACCAACCACCTGCACAGACCATTTGCACCGACCACATGCACCGGACAATACGTCTAACAGCACCGCACCGGAACACTCAGCGAATCAGATGATGACTCATCCTATATGTCACCATTCACGCAATGACCAGACCAATAGAGTTTTTCCCCCTTCTCGATGGAGGATCATGCAAATTGGGAATTTGCATCAGATTGATCATGATCATGTTTTGATCTATTTGTTTGACTTTAGGTGTTCTGGGTATTACATGATTATGTGTCGCCTAAATCTAAGTGAAACAGTATGATGAGAAATCCATGTTTCGGATGATTGCGCTGATTTGCTAGTTTCATTGACAATTGTTCTACAATCCCTAATTTCGTAAGTCTGAATTAATTAAATCTTCCTGATTTGATAACATCATTAACAAAGTAAATAAATTAGAATTATTACTTGATCGACATTATAACTAGCGTCCATAGTTGATTAATCCGACGAATATGATTAATTTTGTGAAAAAGAATTACAGAGTGTTAGTTTTTTTTTTTTTTTGGGAGAAAGGGTAAAGTATGGAAAATAAATGATAAAAAGTCCGTGAAAGAGTAAAATGCGTCCATGAATGAGCAACTAAGGTGGAAAATACCATTTAGGAAATGTAAGCAATGGGAAAATGAATGGTTTTCGAAGTGGTAGTCTACTTTAGAAAATTGAGGTACTATGTGGCTAATTGATGCACTCAAATTGTGACTATATCTGTTTCCGAATGATATCGGGTAAAATGGAAGTAATAGTTATTTCACCAAACTATCTTTGCTACTCATAAAGTATGAACTATACATGGGTCCATCAGAAACAGCTGGTAGAAAAAAAGGTAATGTTTTTTCCATTTTTTGCTGTAAAGGGAGGCAGAAAAATGGTTCTTATGATGACAAAATTTCAACCCAGTAACCCAAGTCATGAGTACCACCTCTCATGACTTCAGCCAGAAGACGACGTATTGTTGGCAATTGTCATTGTTACACATAACAAATATTGCAGAACGAGAAATTATGATGAATTAAAGGTCCCTTTCCTACTGCCACATTTTGCTCCAGTTTCTCTAAAATCAAATTCCATAAATGAGTAAGCTTCTCAATCACACATCCTGACTATAACCACATTGGCACGTTTATGCGCTATAAATTGCTGAATTCACCCTCCAAATCTAAGACAATTACCCTAGACAACCAAACATCATATCAAAAAAGAAGATGTAAGGTTTCATGGTTCTAATCACTGCTAAATTGTTTGGATTGAGCGATTGGAGGGAGACGGAAGATGCAAAAATCCCTTGTTCCGATAGCAAAGAGAGTATGAGGGAAATAGGCGGAACCATTTTCCCTCCTTCAAGCCTAATCAAAATCTCGCCACTATAGGAGATATTTTCCCTTCCCTTCCCTTCCCACCCTTTCCCTCGTATTTTGGTATCCAAACACAAACATAGGTTTATTCTCTATCATCAAAAATTCGACTACATTTTTTATGATTAAAAAAAATAGTGCTAGTGCAGCAGAATTAATCACACAAATTAGGTCAAATCAAAAACAACCCAGAAAAAAATGGGTGATGATAAACATAGAAAGGTGAAGATAAGATGAGTAGTACCTGCAAGGAAAGGCAGACGGAGGATGAGAACCTCTGATAGGAGTAGTTAAGCAATGTTTTCAAAGCCCCCATTTTTTTTTTCTACAGATACCTTTCTCAGAATCAGGAATCACAGTATCACAATCACACTAAAGTAGAGAAAGTAGAGATGATCATGGGCCGAGTTCATGCAGGCTTGGGTCGGGCTAAGAACAAAAAAAGGTTTTCTTTATAGGGCTGGGCTAAATCGGGCCAATTTTGTAAGCCCAAATCCAACCCAAATAGCAAGATCGGTCTTTTGGGCTCAAATGGACTTTTCGAGCCGGGCTTGCCTGGAATCTATAGAATAATTCGCGGGTAAATTTTAACGTAATTGCTAAATCCCGCACATGAATTACTACATCTCACACACTTTGCACCTATTATTTCAGAATTACCCTTCATCTTAAATTTTTTTAAAAAGCTTTTTCCTTCTTTCTCTCTCAAACCCTAATCAATACCTAATCAATTTGTTAATATTTCGGATTATTTCCCACATATCACATCTAATTTCTCCGTCTTATGAACAATTTTATTAATACACGTCATCTTTGATAGAATGATTTAATTTTTGTTGGAAAGGGTTTTACAATTAGGTTACATCGATTTAATTACATTATGCACAATGAACACCAAAATCATCTTTAGTAAATGATTCATATGTGAGCTCCTCCTTCCAGTTTTTCGTCTAAAGGTACAGTTTTTTGATTTATACAAGAAATGCAAACATGTGAAGATCTAACAAGTGCAATTCATTTTGGTTTCTGGAATTAAGGTATTTTGCAATTTGGAATGAGCAATACAAACTTCCGACTGATTTTTGCCCCAAAACTTCAATTTAATTTGCTCAAAGGTGTGGTTAGAAATGAATATACAGTATAACGAACCTCTACATCGTTCCTAACTGAGTCGAGTCGGAGCAGATTTAGAATGGCGGGTTTTTTCTTTTTGATGTTCCTGTTCTCCTTGCTCTCAAATTAGTGTGAAAAATGAAAGGGGTAAACTGGGAATAAGGCGCACAAATGTGTTGAAAAGAGTAAAATCATGTGTTGGATTTAGCATGTAATTGGGTGATAATTACCGGGGAAGTTAATTACTTGGGTAATGAGTTCATTGATGATAGGTTTGGTATAAGGGTAATGATTACTGAGTAGATGTTTTACTCCTTTAATCATTACCCAGGGGGATGGTGGGTAATGTATTACCCTTTCAGAAGGGTAATAGATTCAGGAGGTGAATAATTACTCTCATGTCAAACATGTAAAATGCACCTTACCTATTACTCCCATATTCTTTCCCCTCCTTTTACCCTCAATCCAAGCAAGCCCTAAGATTTACGCATGTCGGGTGAGATAAATAGCCGCATATCGTTCAGTCGTTCACTAGTAGGGATGTCAGCTGGGCGAGTATAAGCGGGTACCGCTCTGCATTCGCCCCAGTAGAGATGGGTACGAGTAGAAGGGGAATAAGGCCTCTTATAGGACGCAAAAGCAGTAGCAGGTACAAACTCTTCCTTTCCGCGTTTCAATGATTTTCCGACCAATAAAGCAGCATTGTACAGAGTGAGCAATCTCGGCTTGCAAAGCTCGATAAAAAAAGACTTTCTGGGCCTCGGTCGGTAATAAATCCGCAACGAAATGAGCAAGCTTATAAAATTGATCAGTGAAGTTCGGGACTGACTGAGTCCCTTGCTTGCACGACATAAACTCCTCCGGTTTATGGTGCCTCAGCTCCTCTGGATAAAACCTCCTCTCTAGGGTAGCCACGAATTGGGTCTAACCAAAATCGGGAGCAAGAGCAGCATTAGGACCTACCAATCTTCGCCAGCTAGGTTCATTAACATTGTGTTGCTCGGGAACAGCGCAGATCTCAAACTGCCTCTCCATCTGACGGGTCCATTAGGTCATAACCTTGGGATCAACAGCTCCATTGTAAAAAGTCAATCTATTATTCGCCATTTGCCCAGCAGCTCGAGCAAAGTTGAACTATTGTTTCCTACCATTTTCTCGTTCGTGTGGTGCCATGTTCTCCACCCGTTTAGAGAACCAACTGATTGATAGTGTTCCGGGTGTAATTCTGAAGCAGGATTGTGACCACTTGAGCTTGTAGAATGATGTCGTTGCTTGTCTCTTCCTTTCACTCTTTCCTGTAAAGATGAACAAACTGAGGACTCGGCTTGGGGCCAAGCGTACTCACTCCGACGCTCAAGTCAGTAAACTTAGAGAGATAAGTTGTATATTTAACTTGGCAAAGTATATTGTAGAGAGATAAGGGAGTTTATACAAGATTATTGGATCAGATTTCTCAATGAGAGATGTGGAGTATTTATAGACTTTCACCTTTTGTCACGTAGTGGCCAAGTGGCGTAGCAGGTGAAAAGACTGTCTTACCCTCGGCCGAGAGACCCATGGCAGGCCGGCAGGCCTGGTTGACTCCATGTCGAGGGGACCGGATGTGAGTATACGGATATGCCTCTCGGCCGGCTAGTTGCCGAGCCGAGACCCAAGTGACAGGCCGACAGGCTTTGTCGGTTAGGCTGTTTTTCCTTTGACTTGTTGTCTTTTAGCTTTGACCTTGGTCAATATGTTAACTCGGTTAGCGGGTGCAGAATATGCCCCATCAATTTGCCCCCAGCGTAGTCTATGCCGTGGTATGGACCTTCGATGCGTGTTGAGCGTATTCTGCGCATGTCGAACTTCTTCCTCGGCTTGGTTCTGTTCAGGCCGTACCATATCCCCCCTCCACATTGTTGTGTAATGGACATCGAATGTGGAAAAGAAAATGGCGCTGGCCGAGACCAAGGTTGAGAGTGCCGTGTGCTTTTGATTGCCCCGGCGGTCTTTGCCAAGCTTGGTTGATCAGCTGGCCGTTGGCAACTAGATACCAAGGAGCGTGTCAAAGAAGATTGGTTACTGTATGTCGATTGACATTCTGTGGCTGCATGCTTGACACGTGGCCTGGTATTGATTGGTGGACGCTTCATGGGCTTTTCTCTGATTGGTCCATTGAATGGGCTTTGCTCTATAAATAGAGCAGTATGCCCCTCATTTTGACCTGCAAACTTCATTTTCTTGAAAAATTTCCTCTCTCTAGTTTTCGAAGAGTTTTCTCTCTCTAATTTTCGAAGCGTTACTCGGCGTAACACTTTCTTTCAAGGTAAAAAAACAAATTCTTCCCCAACTTTTATTTGTTAAGTATTTGTTGCCACCATGTCTGCTGCTGATGCTCCGCCTAGTACCTCAACCCCGGAGGGCGAACCGTCGCGTCCCGATGAACAGGAGCCACTGGTTGTCACCCCGGTAGGGTTCGGGGGTCGCAAGTCGCCTTCTCCTGAAATCGACGAGAAATATCTCGAGGATTTTGATGATGAGGAGGAGGAAAAGACCCAATCTGATTCAGAGAGGCCGCATTACTTGTGGCACGGCGAAGCCTGCTCAATAAACCCTGATCGCGTTTGGACGAACAAGTTCGCTTCTGTGTCCGGGCCTGAACTTTTTGAAGACCACTACAACTTCGGCAGGGGGTATAGAATTATTGTCTCTGTGGGTGATCAGGCAGTCTGTTGCCCTCCCGAAGGTTGTATAGGCGTGTATATAAGACATCTGGAGTATGGGCTCCGTTTTCCTCTTAATGAACACGTCGCGGCCATAATCAAAGCCATGAATGTCGCCGTGGCACAACTGCATCCGTTGGCCATTAGGACGATTATTGGCTTCGTATGGTTTTGTCTCTTTAAGGGGGAGGCCCCAACGGTGAACCTTTTTCGCCGGCTCCACCATCTTCGGCTGTCTGCCCAAGGCGTCATGGGGTGGTACAGCGTACAGACCGAGCCGGGCTACATGACCGTCTCCAAGCTGACATCCTGCAAAGACTGGAAGGGCGGTGGGTATAAGTCGAGGTTCCGGAGGACTATCCATTGCCCCGGTCCTTCCAGCGCCGCGTCAACTTGCGCTGTGAGAGTCAGGGGGAGCATGAAATATATGTCTCCCGTAACAAGATTAAGATGGACGCCAAGAAGGTTTATCTTAAAGACGACGAAGTGCGGGCAATGAGCATGTTCGAGGTGACGAAGGATGGCACGCCGAAGGGATGGATGCCTCCGACGCAGATCGTCCTTCAAGACGAGCTGCTTTGTCACGTCGGCCTCATACCGGCCCTCAGCCAGGGTGAGTAGGGTCGGTATGAGGCCCCTCTTTGCTTTTATGCTTCGATGTTTTTTTTTGCCTCGGTTTACTTCTTTCGCTTAACTCCTGCTTTGTTTCTTGCAGATCAATTTGGCCGGGATCTCTCTGTCTCCATCCTACGCAAGTTGGGACTTGACCAGGACAGGAGAGTTGTTGAACTGCACCCTAAGGCCGCGTCGCGTGATCGCAGGCTGGCCCCGCACGAACTCATGGAGCAGGCGTTGAAAGCAATGGACGTGGGGGCGACTCAGGCGGAGATTGGCGGTAACGTGCCGCGCCGGAAACCAAAAGCGACGTCTACGGCGGATACGACGTCAACTCTAACTCGATCTCCAATCCCCATAGTCCAAAAAGATAAGGAGGTCGTCAATGTTGATGAGGACCTCACCGTTCTGGAGGGTCCTCCTCCTTCAAATAAGAGGAAAGAAACAACGCCTGCCGTTGCTGTTACCGAGGCAGGGAAAGAGAAAGGGGCAGCCGGCCCTCTATCCAAGAAGGCCAAGACTGGTACGGATCTAACCCATGGCTCGGATTTAAGGTGTTCCTTATGCATTTCGATGACAAAGCTTTCGATATGTCGATGAATGTTGACATGGACGCTTTGTCTGGGTTTTTTATAGATCAGCCGTCGCCAGCTGTTGTTCTCACCGAACGGCAATTGGAGAAGCAGCATGTGCAGACGGGCGAAAAAAATGTCGCCGCCGACTCCTTGTACGAGAAGGTTTCCTTCGTTCAGCTCAGGGCGGACGACATAAGGTTGGCCAAAAGGCTGGTGAAGTGGGCTGAAGTTGCCGGCACTCATCTTCTCGAGCAAGAAAAGCTCGTGGCTCAAACTGCCCCTACGCTCGAACGGCTTAGGCTTGAGCTTGTCGCTTCTAGGGAGGAGGCCGAGAAGACGAAGCAGGACTTCCTGGCCACCATGAAGGACTTCCTCGCTGAGCGAAAGCTTAAGGAGGACGCTGAGAAGGTGGTCCTGGCCGAGAGAGCTAAGGTTGAGTCTGCGTTGGCTGATGCCGCTAAGCTGCGGGAGGAGAGAAATAAATTTGAGGGCGGTTATAAGGCCATGGTTGAGCAGAGGGAAAGATGGAAGACCCTGCATTCGGCCGAGGCGAAGGAACATAAGGGCACCAAGGCTATCCTTGCTCGGAGGGAGAAGGATATTGAGATGCTGAAAACCGTCATCATCCCTGAAATGTGTGCCCGGTACCGGGACCAAGCTAAAGATGCCACAAGGGATGCGATTAAGGAGCTCCTTCCTGAAGGCACTTTTCCGTGGCAATATTTTGACAAGCTTCTGGATGAGAAGGCGACTGCTGCGGAGGCCAAGGTCGCGGCCTAGGCGAAGGCGGCGAAGGCTGCTCAGGAAGCTGCGGCCAAGGCGGCCCATGATGCTAAGGTGAAGGAGGCTAGAGAGGAGGCTGAGAAGGCAAAGGCACGTCAAGCTACCAAGTCGTCCTCTGGGCCGCCCACCGACGGTGATGCTGCTGCTGCTGCCGGTGGCGTGCGGCAACAAGTATAGGGAGACGGGCGGTCGTCACCAGACTCACCTGGCCCTTCGGACAGCTTCAGCTGTTCGGGGGCCAACTATTGAGCCTTTCCTCCCTGCCATCCTTTTGGCGCTTCATGTCTTAATGTTGTAATCTTTTGTTGTTCCTTCTTTTTTTGTTAAACTTTGGTAGGTTGAGCTTAGGCTATCCCTATGGGGACGGCCGTCGACTTCGTCTCACTTGTAAACATTTTTAATGAAGTTTGTTTATTTGCCCTCGGTTTGGCCGAGGTTTTGATCTCATCCTCCATTCAGTTGTCTTCTTACGTTTTTAAACATATTGAGCGCTTTTTTTCGTTTTACCTTCGGCTTGGCCGAGGCAGTTAGATCGCGTGTCTCAACTGTACTTAAACGTTTTTAGCATATTGGTCGTGCCAATTTGCTTAGCAACATGTTGGCATGTCGGTCGCTTGTTCCTCCACTCTCGATCTGGCCGAGGCGGTCAGATTTGCGCTTCCCAACTGCTGTTGTAAACATGTTAGCATATCGGTCGTTTTTCCCCGTCACTCCCGGCATTGGCCGAGGCAATCGAGGTTACGGCTCGACTGCATTCATATCTATAGACATATTGATCGCTTCCTCCGCCACTCCCGGATTGGTCGAGGCAGTCAGATTTGCGTTTCTCAACTGTACTTATACGTTCTTAAGCATGTTGGTCGCTTTCGCGAGTATCAACTGCATTTGTAGTGACTGCCCGGCTTTGGCCGTGGCGTCTACTAAGCATGTTGGTCGCTTTCGCGAGTATCAACTGCATTTGTAGTGACTGCCCGGCTTTGGCCGTAGCGTCTACTTTGGTATGACTACGGAGGGGACAAGCATTTCGATGGAAAACTTGGATCACTCTTCATAAGGTATAATCACGCGTTGGGGTGCCCACAACGGTCTCGGACACCTCCGCCGCTATACGAAATATTTCCTAAGGTTGTCTGTGTTCCAGTGGCTCATTAGAGGCACACCCTCCATGTCATGTCCGTCAGGTATGTCCCCGCCTCATTTCTTCAACCACCCTGTAAGGTCCCTCCCAGTTGGCCATCATTTTACCATGGATGTTTCCTTTGTTGGTTGCGGCCGACTTTCTCAGGACTAGATCTCCTACTCTCAAGTCCCTTTTGTGGACCCTACGGTTGTAGGCTCTTCTCATTCGGTTTTGATATACTGCCAAGTTGAGCCGTGCCGTATCTCGACTTTCTTCGACCAGTGTCTAGGGAGGCTCTCGGCCTTCTTCATTTTCGACTCAAGTTAAAGGTTTGCGTTACGAATGTTGGCACCGCTTCTTCAATTAGCGGGACGGCCTCGGACCCATAGACTAGGTGGAATGGATCGTACCTGTTGCTTCTTTCTCCGTGGTTCGAAGGGACCACAGGACGCCGGGTAGTTCATCAGCCCATCTTCCCTTTAGATCTTCAACCTTCTTCTTCAACCCGTTCAGTATTGTTTTATTAGCTGCCTCCGCCTGCCCGTTGCTCTGAGGGTGGCAGACGGAGGAGTATGCAAATTTGATACCGAGCTCCTCCAACCAATTCATCACCATGTTGCTCCAAAACTCTCGGCCGTGGTCAAATACAATGACTTGGGGTAACCCAAAACGAGTTATGACGTTCTCCCAAATCACCTTTCTTACGGCCGCCGTGGTCTTGGCAGGTACCGCGACAGCCTCGACCCATTTGGTGAAGTAGTCAACGGCGACAATCAGGTACTTCCTTCCTCCAGAAGCCGTCGGAAATGGTCCTAATAAATCCATCCCCCACTGTGCAAATGGTAGGGGACTAAGTACCGGTTGCAGGTCTCGGGAAGGTGCATGTATTACCGGAGCATGCATCTGACAATTCTTGCACTTCTTGGTTTTTGCCCTGGAATCTTTCAGCATGGTAGGCCAGAAGTAGCCGGCTCGGAGAGCTTTGTGGGCTAGCGTCCTCGCCCCCATGTGATGTCCGCAGATGCCTTCGTGAATCTCTGTCAGTATAAGCTCCGCGTCGGCTGGGCCGACACATTTCAAGAGTGGTCTTATTACGGACCTTCTGTACAACTCTCCTTCGAACACTAAGTACCTTGCGGCGATCCGTCTTATCTTCTGAGACAGACTGCGGTCCTCCGGCAACTCTTTTGTCAGCTTGTATTTCATTATCAGAGTCATCCACTTCGTCTCGGCTTCGATGTCGCCCACCATGCCGACGGTCTCAGTGATGCTTTTAGCATTTCTGATATCCACCAGCACAGTTCGACTGACATTCTTGATGCTTGAACTGGCAAGTTTTGAGAGAGCGTCGGCTCGGTTGTTCTCAGACCTGGGGATGCACTGTATTTGGAAAGATTTCAATTTTGAGGTGTCGGCTTTTACCCTCTCCAGATACCTTACCACCCCATTGTCTCGAGTCTCATACTCTCCTCGGATTTGATTAGTCACTAAGAGCGAGTCTGTTTTCAACACAATATGCTCCGCCCCGACAGCTCTAGCTAACTCGACTCCAGTTATCACCGCCTCATATTCGGATTCGTTATTTGAGGCCGAGAAGGTAAACTTCAAGGCGTACTCAAACTCGTTTCCGTTAGGGCTGATGATAAGGATGCCGGCTCCTCAGCTGTTCGCCGTGGAGGACCCGTCGGTATACACTTCCCACACGCCGGGATGTGATTCTTCTTGATACGTGCACTCGGTCAGGAAGTCTGCCAGCGCTTGCCCCTTTATCGAAGGCCTCGGCTTGTATTGAATGCCGAAGCCGGAGAGCTCTACTGCCCATTTGATAAGTCTGCCGGATTTTTCGAATTTTTCTAATGCTTTCTCCAATGGCTGGTCGGTTAAGACCGTCACAGGATGTGCGTCGAAGTAGGGTTTCAGCTTCCTTGCGGCAACGACGACGGCGAGGGCTGCCTTTTCGATTAGTGGGTAATTTCTTTCGGCGTCCAGCAGTGTATGGCTGATAAAGTAAATTGAGTATTGCTGCTTATTTTCTTCCCCGACGATTACGACGACCATGGCCGAGGTAATCGCTAAGTATAGATATAGCGTCTCCCCCGGCGTCGGCACAGACGGGGTCGGTAGTGTCGAAGGTGGGCTTTCGATTGCCTAAAAGCCGTGCTCTGTTCCTCCCCCGCCTAAAGTTTTTATTCCCTTTCAAAGACTTTAAAGAACGGAGTGCTTTTGTCGGCCGACCGAGAGATGAAGCGGGCGAGAGCCGTCATCCTCCCGGTCAGCGTCATAACCTCTTTTCGATTTCTCGGCTCCGGTAGGTCTAGTATTGCTTGGACTTTCTCCGGATTGGCATCAATTCCCCTGGCGCTGACAAGCACGCCGAGGAAATTGCCGGCCCGGACACCGAAGTTACATTTCTTTGGGTTAAGCTTCATTTTATATTTCCTTAGTGAACAAAATGTCTCGCTTAAATCGACCAAGTGCTCGCTGTCAGACTTACTTTTTACAATAGCATCGTCGACGTAAGCCTCGATGTTTCGCCCTTTTTTATTTTGGAACACTTTGTCCACCAGCCTAGTGTAAGTTGCGCCAGCGTTCTTCAAACCGAACGGCATCATTTTGTACATGAATGTGCCGTGAATGGTGATGAATGCGCATTTAGGCATATCTTCCTCGGCCATAAATACCTGATGATACCCTGAGAAGGCGTCCAGCAGGCTCAGCATAGTGTAGCCTGCCGTGACGTCAATTAAACTATCTATTCGAGGCAAGGGATAACAATCTTTAGGGCACGCTTTATTAAGATTGGTAAAATCAACACACATCCTCCACGCCCCTGATGATTTCCTCACCATTACAACATTTGCTAGCCACTCAGGGTAAGTACAAGGCATGATAAAGCCCGCCTCTAATAGTTTGTCTACTTCGACTTTGATGGCCTCATCCTTCTCGGCCGAGGAGTTCCTCATCTTCTCGCTTGACCGGCCGAGCGGTGGAGAGTACGTTCGGCTTGTGAACGATTACCTCCGCTCACGCCCGGCATCTCGGCGGCTGAGTATGCGAAGACATCTTTGTTCTTCCTCGGTAGGTCTAGGAGATCGGCCCGAATTTTGGCTCCAGGTTGACACCGACGATTCACGGTGCGCCCTGGGTCAATTTCCACTTCCTCGGTCTCGGCTCCTTCGACCATGCCGACATTAGTATTCATCGGGTCGCCCTCCTGCTGCAAGGATGGGCTCTTCCCTTTCTCCGATTTCTTCGCCACTTTGAGGGATTGCATGTTGCACCCCCTGGCAGACACTTGGATGTTTACTATTTCATCTTTCTCGTCCTTTGAAACAAGCTTTTGTGCTTCCCCCCGGTCCGAGACGTACATCAATGTCAGGGCCCGGATGGACATCACTGCATCGGCCTCGCTCAAAGTGACCCGGCCTATGAGAACGTTGTAGGCAGACGAACCATCGATAACCACGAACTCAGATAAAACATTTTTAGCCGCCTCCGCTAGGCCGAACATCACCGGCAGTCTGATTGACCTCAGGGGTACCAGGCCGGCCCCAGAGAATCTGTATAGCGGGTTAGTGCAGGGGCTCAGGTCTCCAATCTTCAGACCGAGATTAAGAAAGCACTCCCTGAACATGATGTTCGTGTAGGCGCCTGTGTCAATCAGGCACCTTTTGACCAAGTGGTTGGCTATATCCAGGTGGACAACAAGCGGGTCGCTGTGCGGGGCGACGACTCCCTCGTAGTTCTTCTTTCCAATGGTTATATCGGGGATGGTGGAAGCGGGGATCGCTGTTTTAGGCACAAAGTTGATGGCTTGGTATAACTCATTTAGGTGCCGTTTGTGCCCATTAGCTGACCCACCGTTCTCGTTTCCCTCGATGACAACCTGGATTACTCCCATCCGTTGGAAAACTGATTTTCTATTCGCCCCGTCGGAGCTTGTTCCTGGGCCTCCAGCTACATACTTGCTGAGGCTCCCCTTTCGGATTAGCTCTTCGATGGCGTTCCTTAGGTGCCGACAGTTGTCAGTTTTATGGCCGGTGTGGCCTTGGTACTCGCAAAACTGACTTGCGTCACCGTCCCCCCCTCGCCTTGAGGGGCCTTGCCCACTTCTGTCCATCATTCTTACTTAGGGTAAAGACCTCGGCCGGAGAGGCGACCAGGGGGGTGAGACTACTGTACCGCTTCTGGTTGTACGGTCCCGAACTCCCCGGCCCGCCGAGTCTTTGTTTCCTATTAAATCTCTCAGGCCGTGACCTATTCCTGTCACGGCGGCCTTCATCTATGTTGTCCCGGCGGCTCTTCCTCTCTGGGTGCCCAGCTTCACTGTGGCCTACCCAGGTCTTGTGATAGTCTTCCACCTTTACGGCTCGGTCAGCCATCTTTCTGGCGGAGTCTAGGTTGAGATCTTCGCACTTGATCAGCTCGTTTTTGAATTCGCCTTTCGGGAGGCCTTTCATCAGCGCGAAGGCCGCCCGTTCGGTGTTCAGCTCACGGATCTGCTGAACCTTAGCGTCGAATCTTTTGACGTAGCTTCGGAGGGACTCGTCCTCCCCCAGTCGGATAGTTAGGAGATCTGATGTTTCCACGGCCCTTCTCTTGTTGCAAGCGTACTGGGCTATGAAATTGTCTCTCAGGTCGGCATAACAGTATACCGAGCCATTAGGTAGCCCCTTGTACCAACTCTGAGCCATCCCATGCAGGGTCGTTGGGAAGACTCGGCACCACACCTCATCAGGCTGCTCCCATACCGACATGTACGACTAGAAAGCCTCGGCATGGTCGGTCGGGTCGCTATCCCCTTTGTATGATATGGGCGGCAGCTTCAGCTTAGTCGGCACAGGGATCTCTAGGACATAGGTACTGAGGGGCTGTCTGACCACGTGTCGAATGACACGCAGCGATCGGTTCCTCGCAACCCTAGTCCGGCTTCTCTCCCTCTGGCGGGAAGGGCTTCTTATCCGACTTTGGTGAGTCGGACTTCTTTCATTTCTTCGGGGCAGGCCTCGTTGTTGCCGCGGCGACGCTGTCCTACCGCGAGTGGGGGAAGGACTCAGGTCTGCCACTGGCACCACGGGCTCTGCTGGCGTTCTAGTATGCCCAGCTCCTTGTATCGCTCCGGACAAGTTGTTCGGAGTCACTTTATGGGCTCTGGTTGTAATACTCCGTATTTATATGTCTTGGGGTACTCTATCGAGTAGCCCTTACTCTGTCGAGTAAGGGTAAGTTGCGAAATAAAATAGTTTCTGACCTGTTGGGTACTCGATCGAGTAGTCAGGGGTACTCGATCGAGTAAGCGGGTACTCGATCGAGTACCTTGGGTACTCGATCGAGTGTCCGGTTTTACGGGGAGTTTTCTCGGGTTTTGTTAATTATGCGATTAAGGTATTTAAACATAATCGTCATTGTTTTAAATCACTTTTACAAAACCTAAAACCCTGTTTAAGAGAGAAAGCGACCAGTTCATCTTCCTAATCGCATTCTTAGCAATTCCGGAGTTCGACGGTCGGTTCTTGTCGTAATTCGTATCGTTGAGTTCCTTGCGTCAAGGGTAAGCTTTTAACATAATTTTTATAATGCTTTGTTAAGATTGGTTAAACCCTAATTTAGGGATTGGGGTTTTGTGTGTAGTATGTGATGTGTAGTCTCTATGTGTTATGTGATAGGAGGAGGATTCGTAGAAGAGGCGTTTTGATACACCGTAGCTACCGTCTTGCTTGTTGTGCTTTCCAGGTAGGATTTCCTACTCGGTATTAGTCCCATAATGGGATATTGGTGATGTCTTTGTAGTTAGTTGTTTGATATGATGATTGTACTGTGTTTGTGGTTGTGATTGCTGTTGACGGTTCTCGAGATGCGTTCTCGGCTGAGTGGGATCACTTGCGGGAGTGACTTCACGCCCTAGTTTCGCCCTTCGTGGAACCCGCCACGGGAGGGGATGTGCACATTAATGGGACAGGGGTTATCGCTCGGTATGATGAGCGGGGCTTAGGTGGGGAACGGCCGGTCCCCCACTCGGCGGTGGTCCAAAGGGACGGTCGGATTGAGATGATGGGAGTTGGTGGTGTGTGTGTGTGTGACATTTCAAATTGTCTGTGTATCTTATTATTGTTATCTATATTGATTGTGTGATTAGTATTGACCCCGGTGTTGTTTTGTAAACCTGCGGTGATCCATTCGGGGATGGTGAGCAGATATTGAGCAGGTATTGAGATGAGTACTGGGATAGCTGGGATGCCACGACATGACGATAAGAGTCTTCCGCTGTAGCCTTAGTTTATTTACTTTTCAGTTAGACAGTCATTTGAGAATAATGTATCGCACTTTTAGTTGGTTTCATGGATTGTAACTATTCGTTAAACTATTTATAATAAATGTTGTTTCTTTATTGTTGTTTGATTATCATTGCCTCGGGTAACCGAGATGGTAACGTCTTCATATCTGAGTGGTCCTGGTAAGGCACTTGGAGTATGGGGGTGTTACAAATGGTATCAGAGCGATGATCCTGAAACCTGTAACCAATGAACTTAATGAACATAGGGAGTCAATTAAAATGAACCCGGGGTAAAAGTTGTAGGAGCTAGTGCAAAGGCTTGGGAGACGTCCTAAAGTCGCGGGGGTCGCCCTACAACTTTGAGCCGGTCACATGGGGGAAGTGTTTGTCGAGTTGTATGTGTGTTTGGTTAACTTGTTTACAAATTTGATGGAATGTGTTGATTGTTGGATGTTCGAAGTTGGAAGTTGAGAAGGTGAAAGAAAAGTGATGATATATAGAAACTGTTGATGAAATGATAGCATGTTGAATGTTTTACAACGTGGCAATTAATAGCATGATCGTTATGATATAATATGTGATTTATAAAGTTTAACATGTTAGCATATGACATAACATGCGGGTAGCTTTTACGAATTAGTGTTACTCGATCGAGTGAGACTGACTCGATCGGGTGGGTTTTTGGCGAGTTTGAGTCCAGAATCGAGTTTTGGGGCACTCGCTCGAGTAACTATGGGTACTCGATCGAGTAGGGGGTCACTCGATCGAGTAGCCTAGATACTCGATCGAGTAGGTAAGAGATCAGAAGGTCTGTTTGATTCTGGAGTTTGGGTACTCGATCGAGTACGTGGGGCACTCGATCGAGTAGCCCGTTACTCGATCGAGTGGGTTTGGGAACTCGATCGAGTAGGTTCTGGGGGTCGCGTCTTCGTGTTTTGAAGTTTGGTACGTATGTTCATATCTACCCCTTTTCTTATATATGTATAGTTTCAAGATGCCGCCCAAGAGAACTGCTTTGTACGCGAGAGCTGAGCTTATGACCGTGGATGACATCGTTAAGATGTTAGAGCACCAGGATGCTCATACTGAGACCCTGAAGAGAGTGAATGAGGACAAGGATAAGAGTAAGGAGAAGGAGGTTGATCATTCAAAAATCAGCCTCTACATTGCGAGGTTTAACCCGAAGGAATACAAGGGGGTTGGGGAACCTAACCTTCTTGATAGTTGGCTGAGAGAGATGGAGAACATCTTAGACTTGGTTCATTGTCCTGATGAGATGAGAGTGGAACAGGCTGCGTTCTACCTGAGGGAGGCAGCAGGCAAGTGGTGGGATTCAGTGAAGGTGAGTGCTAAGGAGATATACACCAACCAAGGCTTACCTGCTATACCTTGGGAGGAGTTTCGTAGGGCTGTGAGGAAGGAGTTCGTACCGGAGCATGTAAGGAGTAAGTTGAGGGAAGAGTTTGATAAGTTTAAGATGACCGCACGAGATGTCGGTGGCCGAGTACTACGATACGTTCAATGAGAAGTCCAGGTATCTTTGAGGATATGGGTTTGAGTGAGGAGAACCTGGCATTGAGGTTTGAAAGAGGGTTGACTACCACGATTATGGATAAGTTACCCGTGGGGATCCTTACCGATGTTAAGGAAGCTTATGAGAGGGCTGGAAGAGCTGAAAGGTTGGTGGAGATGGCTCAGGAGAGGTCAGGTGGTGAGAAGAGGAAGTCTGAGAGCGAGGGTGGTGGCCAATCGAATCACAAGAAAGGCAACCACAATCAGTCTAAGGGATTTTCTGCTGGGTCTGGGTTTAGTGCTGGGGCTCCCTTTGGGCGTGGCCGTGGGAGTGTGAGTAATAGTTGAGGAGTGACCTGCTTTGGTTGTGGTGGTGTAGGCCACAAGAGACATGAGTGCACGAGTGCACCGGGGTCTTTTCAGAGACCTGCACAGAGCTTCGCGAGCAACAGACCGGCTGGATCATGGCCAAACCGGGGAAGTCAGAGTTACCAGAGTGGAGGCAACCGCAACGGCGGTAATTCTTATCAGAAGACACCGACGAACAACAACAACAATCAAGGGTCGGGTGCTAAGCCGACCGCATCAGCCAGTACTGTCCAGGGAGGTGGGCAGAAGACCATTGGCAAGTTGTTCATGATGGAGAAGAAGGCAGCTGAGGAGGATGCGCACGTTATCACCGGTACATTCCTTGTTAACGGTATTCCTACGTTTGTTTTGTTTGATTCGGGGGCTTCTCAGTCGTTTGTGTCTTCGAATCATGTTAAACAGTTGGGTTTGAGAGTATATGAGTCTGTTAGTGAGCAAGTTTTCATACCTTCGGGTGAGTCTGTATCGTGTGGGAGGTTGTTTAGGGATGTATGTTTGATAGTTGGGCAAGTTGATTTCCCTGTAGACTTGCTAGAGTTTCCTCTTAATGGTTTTGAGATGATAGTTGGGATGGATTGGTTAGGAAAGTATAAAGCTAAGATAGACTGTCATCAAAAGAAAGTATCCTTACGAGGTCCAAAGGGTGTTAGTGTGTCTTATCGTGGGTTTCTAGTCAAACCCAAAGTTAAGTTGATTGCAGCTGTCACCTTGAAGTCTTATCTGAGGAAGGGATGTCCGCTGATCTTGTGTCATGTGAGAGATGACCGGATAGAGAGCCCGACAGTTGATGAGATACCAGTGGTGGGAGAGTTTGCAGATGTTTTTCCAGAGGAGATTCCGGGGTTGCCACCGAAGAGGGAGATAGATTTCACCGTAGAGTTGAAGCCAGGGACGGGGCCAATCTCTAAGGCACCGTACCGTATGGGTCCTAAGGAGATGGAGGAGCTTAGGAAGCAGTTGGATGATTTGATAGAGAAGGGATACATTAGACCAAGTGTATCGCCTTGGGGAGCACCAATTCTTTTCGTAAAGAAGAAAGATGGGAGTTTGAGGCTATGCATAGATTACAGGGAGCTGAACCGTGTGACGATAAAGAACAAGTATCCTTTGCCAAGGATAGATGACCTGTTTGATCAGCTGAGCGGTGCAACAGTCTTTTCTAAGATTGATTTGAGGTCGGGGTACCATCAGGTGAAGATTAGAGAGGTGGACATACCAAAGACAGCTTTCACGTCAAGGTATGGCCATTATGAGTTTGTGGTGATGCCGTTTGGGTTGTCTAATGCGCCGGCAGTGTTTATGGATTTGATGAATAGAATCTTGACGTTCTTGGACCAGTTTGTAGTAGTGTTTATCGATGATATCTTAGTCTACTCTAAGACTAAGGAGGAGCATGAGGAGCATCTGAGGATCGTATTGCAGACTTTGAGGGATCATGAGTTGTATGCTAAGTTGTCCAAGTGTGAGTTCGGTTAGAGAAAGTTGCTTTTAAGGGCATGTAATCTCTAAAGATGGGGTAGCAGGATCCGGCGAAGATTGAGGCGGACAAAGTGGGAAGCACCGAAGAATGTTGCTTGAGGTTAGGAGTTTCTTGGGTTTAGTGGATACTACGCACGGTTCGTGAAAGATTTCTCCAAGATAGCTAGACCGATGACAGCGTTGATGAGGAAAGAGAACAAGTTTCGTTGGGATGAGAGTTGTGAGACGGCGTTCCAAACATTAAAGGAGCGTTTGACCACAGCTCTCCCGTCCTCGCATTACGAAGGGAGCGAGAATTTTGAGGTTTATACAGATGCCTCGAAGAATGGGTTGGGATGTGTGTTGATGCAGAATGGTAAAGTGATTGCCTATGCTTCTAGGCAATTGAAGCCTTATGAGGAGAACTACCCTACCCATGATCTGGAGTTGGGTGCAGTGGTGTTTGCTCTCAAGATTTGGAGACATTACCTTTATGGAGCAATCTTTAAGGTATTTTCTGATCACAAGAGTCTTAAGTACATCTTCACGCAGAAGGAGTTGAACATGAGACAGAGGAGGTGGATGGAGTTGATTGGCGATTACGACATGGAAATCATCTACCATGAAGGGAAGGCCAACGTTGTAGCTGATGCTTTGAGTAGGAAGAGTGTACATTCCTTGTGTACAGCTCTATCTTTGATGAGGCTGAGGGATGAGGTAGCGAGCTTTGGGATACATATGATGCAGAAAGGATATGCCATGGGCGATATGACAGTACAGCTTGAGTTTTATAATGATATTCGGGATAAACAGGCTTTGGATCCTAAGATAGTGGAGTGGAGAGCTGGAGTAGAGAAAGGGACAGTGTCCCGGTTTTCTATTCATACAGATGGTAGTTTGATGTTTGATGGTAGGTGGTGTGTTCCTAATGATGAGGAGTTGAAAAAGACGATCATGACAGAAGCGCATTGCACACCATACTCAGTTCATCCAAGTGGAGACAAGCTATACAAGGATTTGAAGAAAACGTTTTGGTGGCACAGGGATGAAGAAAGAGACAAATTTGAGTTTGTGTCCCGTTGTTTGACATGCCAAAGAGTTAAAGGGGAACAGAGAAGACCACAAGGTAAGATTCAGTCTTTAGAGGTGCCTGAGTGGAAGTGGGAATCCATTTCCATGGATTTCATTGTGGGTTTGCCTAAGAGTCAACAAGGTAACAACATGATTTGGGTGATAGTGGATCGTCGACCAAGTCACTCACTTTGTTCCAATGAAAGATACATGGACTAAGGCACAATTGGCTATGGCCTATCGAAAGAACGTGCTTAAGTTACATGGAGTCCCTAAGGACATAGTGTCCGACGAGAGATGCGAGGTTTATATCGAGGTTTTGGAAGGAGTTGCAGGAATCGTTGGGAACAACTTTGAAGATTAGTACAAAGATTTCATCCTGCGACAGACGGGCGGGCACGAGAGAACAATCAAGACTCTTGAGGATATGTTGCGAGCTTGTGTGATGAATTTTGGTGGTAGCTGGGAGCAGAGGTTGGACTTGATAGAGTTTTCTTACAACAACAGCTATCACACCAGTATTGGTATGGCACCGTTTGAGGCTTTGTATGGGAGGAGATGTAGGAGTCCAATCTGTTGGGACGATAGTGCTGAGGCAGTGGTTTTAGGACCAGAGATGGTGCATGAGATGGTGGAACAGATTAAGATGATCAGGGAACGGATGAGAGCAGCCCAGGATCGACAAAAGAGTTATGCAGATCTACATCGTCGGGACATAGAGTTTCAAGTTGGGGACAAGGTTCTTCTGAAAGTGTCTCCGATGCGTGGAGTTATGAGATTTGGGAAGAAAGGCAAGTTAAGTCAGAAGTTTATAGGGCCTTATGAGATCTTAGAGCGAGTTGGGGAAGTTGTTTATCGTTTGGCTTTACCAGCTGCGTTGGAGAGAGTGCATAATGTGTTTCATGTATCGCAGCTGCGGAAGTATGTGAGTGACCCGTCACATGTGTTGGAGGCAGAGAGCTTAGAGCTAGATGAGTCTTTATCATATCTGGAGGTGCCTAAGCAGATTCTAGACCGAAAGGTTAGGAAGACTAGGAGTGGTGAGACAGTTTTGCTTAAGATCCTTTGGTCTAACCACGAGACTGAGGAAGCTACATGGGAGGCAGAGGATATCATGAAAGAGCGTTACCCTTTCCTCTTTGATCAGGTATGTATGGTTACGGGGACGTAACCTTGTTTCTTTTAAGGGGGTAGGAGATGATCGCGAGAGTTTTTAAGAGTTTTATACACCTTTTATATGTTGTGTCGGGATGTTTGTCGGGATAAGTTGGGTTAGTATCATGTTTTATGTTCGGTTGCTGAGTCGGGAATGTTAGGGAGTACCTTTGTTTAGTAGTGGTTTGAACTTCGGGGACGAAGTTCCTTTTAAGGAGGGAAGACTGTAATACTCCGTATTTATATGTCTTGGGGTACTCTATCGAGTAGCCCTTACTCTGTCGAGTAAGGGTAAGTTGCGAAATAAAATAGTTTCTGACCTGTTGGGTACTCGATCGAGTAGCTGGGGTACTCGATCGAGTAAGGGGGTACTCGATCGAGTACCTTGGGTACTCGATCGAGTGTCCGGTTTTACGGGGAGTTTTCTCGGGTTTTGTTAATTATGCGATTAAGGTATTTAAACATAATCGTCATTGTTTTAAATCACTTTTACAAAACCTAAAACCCTGTTTAAGAGAGAAAGCGACCAGTTCATCTTCCTAATCGCATTCTTAGCAATTCCCGGAGTTCAGACGGTCAGTTCTTGTCGTAATTCGTATCGTTGAGTTCCTTGCGTCAAGGGTAAGCTTTTAACATAATTTTTATAATGCTTTGTTAAGATTGGTTAAACCCTAATTTAGGGATTGGGGGTTTTGTGTGTAGTATGTGATGTGTAGTCTCTATGTGTTATGTGATAGGAGGAGGATTCGTAGAAGAGGCGTTTTGATACACCGTAGCTACCGTCCGCTTGTTGTGCTTTCCGGGGGATTTCCTACTCGCATTATTAGTCCCATAATGGGATATTGGTGATGTCCTGTAGTTAGTTGTTTGATATGATGATTGTCTTGTGTTTGTGGTTGTGATTGCTTTGTTGACGGTTCTCGAGATGCGTTCTCGGCTGAGTGGGGTCACTTGCGGGAGTGACTTCACGCCCTAGTTTCGCCCTTCGTGGAACCCGCCACGGGAGGGGATGTGCACATTAATGGGACAGGGTTATCGCTCGGTATGATGAGCGGGGCTTAGGTGGGAACGGCTGCGGTCCCCCATCGCTGTGGGGCGGTCCAAAGTGGACGGTCGATATTGAGATGATGGGAGTTGGTGGTGTGTGTGTGTGTGACGGTTCAAATTGTCTGTGTATCTTATTATTGTTATCTATATTGATTGTGTGATTAGTATTGACCCCGGTGTTGTTTTGTAAACCTGCGGTGATCCATTCGGGGATGGTGAGCAGATATTGAGCAGGTATTGAGATGAGTACTGGGATAGCTGGGATGCCACGACATGACGATAGGAGTCTTCCGCTGTAGCCTTAGTTTATTTACTTTTCAGTTAGACAGTCATTTGAGAATAATGTATCGCACTTTTAGTTGGTTTCATGGATTGTAACTATTCGTTAAACTATTTATAATAAATATTGTTTCTTTATTGTTGTTTGATTATCATTGCCTCGGGTAACCGAGATGGTAACGTCTTCATACCTGAGTGGTCCTGGAAAGGCACTTGGAGTATGGGGGTGTTACACTGGTCACCTGTGGATGCGCTGCCGCCCCCGTCGTCGTGACAGGGGTAATCGGCGTACTACCCATCAGGTCCAGGAATAGCTTCAATTTGGCCGCATCGACCACATGTCCCATGACAGTGACTTGGTCGGTAGGCAGCGGTGTTTCTGGCTCTCTCGGCATCCCGATCTCAGAATTATGGAACGTGTCATCCTGGAAGAATGCAGTTCCCTCACTCACAGTTTCTTGTTGCTTTGACATCTTCTTAGCTCGCTGAATGGTTTTTTTTTTTTTAATGTAGGTGACTAGCTTTTAGTTTCTATTCCCACAGACGGCGCCAATTATTCCGGGTGTAATTCCGAAGTAGGATTGTGACCACTTGAGCTTGTAGAATGATGTCGTTGCTTGTCTCTTCCTTTCACTCTTTCCTGTAAAGATGAACAAACTGAGAACTCGGCTTGGGGCCAAGCGTACTCACTCCGACGCTCAATTCAGTAAACTTAGAGAGATAAGTTGTATGTTTAACTTGGTAAAGTATATTGTAGAGAGATAAGGGAGTTTATACCAGATTATTGGATCAGATTTCTCAATGAGAGATGTGGAGTATTTATAGACTTTCACCTTTTGTCACGTAGTGGCCAAGTGGCGTAGCAGGTGAAAAGACTGTCTTACCCTCGGCCGAGAGACCCATGGCGGGCCGGCAGGCCTGGTTGACTCCATGCCGAGGGGACCGGATGTGAGTATACGGATATGCCTCTCGGCCGGCTAGTTGCCGAGCCGAGACCCAAGTGACAGGCCGACAGGCTTTGTCGGTTAAGCTGTTTTTCCTTTGACTTGTTGTCTTTTTGCTTTGACCTTGGTCAATATGTTGACTCGGTCAGCGGGTGCAGAATATGCCCCATCGGATAGCATTCTATTCTAGGACCACACCACGTCCGCGTCCACGTCCAGCCATCTTATAAAAAAAAAAGGTAACATTGAGTCAATGTTAAATCATCGATTTACAATAACATATAGACTACCAAACAAGTCCTTATTTGTTTCTACCCATCCCTTACTAATTCATTTTAACTTGTCAACTCATTTATCAGTTCTTTTGCCTAAAGATCAAAGTATGAGCGTCGAGAGCAGCATGTTTTGATACCAACTGTAATCCTTATAATTCTAGTGCAAAACAGTGGCGGAAACACTATCGAATTGGATTGAATAACAGCGAAAAATGTTAATTGAAATAAAAAATCGGATTATTATAGATAATCCTCAGGAGAAAAAGTTTCACGAAATGATAGGTCTCAAATAGCAGTAAACCAGTAACTAAAAGTAATAGCTACAACTCGAAAACAATGTCTTATTAAAATCCAACATAAATAAAAGAGTTCTATCAAAACTAAAAACCTGAAGTAGAGTAAGTCCTACCAGACCACTCGCTCACATCCCGATTCACCATGCTCATATAACATGCCACAATTAGTAGGGAGTAACTCAGACGTTTTTCCAGCCATATTCCATATTTCCATCCTATGAAAAGAATAGAAGTAACAATATACAAAAATATATTTAAAACATAAATCATGTGAAAATATAAATAGTATAATCCAATCAAAGGTAGAGTATCAATAACAATCAAATCTTATGGAATTCGCTTAATGACTTGTAAAGAGTTTCACTCGGATATACTACAGTACTGTAGTACCAATCTAGATAAGATAATCTGATGTCCGCAGCGACCTAAGCTATCTCACACGCTACTCAACTATAATAGGATAACGACTTACCACGCAGAGCAAAGCCATGGTCTAAGGTATGTACACAACTTCCCGGGTCCAAACACAGCCCAGTTCAACTACTTAATTGAAAAGGTTATTATTCATATAATGAAATGAAGGTTGAGAAAAGAAAAAATACGATGCAAATCTTAAATGCATAGAATATTGCCATCTTTTACTCTTATAAATATCTACCAAAAAAAAAAAATTGGTTTGTGCATGCTATATCCTATGCAATTACATAAGAAAAAATAAAATTTAAGATTTAGCTATAAAAACAACACAAAGCTTATTAGACGTAGGGTCCTCAATCCTCCATGTTACAATCCTGAATCCTATTCATTTACTGTTTTTACATTTAACGAAAACTAATCTAGTAATCTCTTAGGGTAGCAAATTAATTCCCTAGCATGGCTAGCAATGGTGATTGATGATCTTAGCGATGAGATGTTGCGAGAGATCTTATGTCGGTTGCCTTGTTATTGTACTGCATTTCTATGCAAAGCCGTCTCTAAGCTCTGGTGTTCGGTGATCTCCGACCCTTTATTTATCACTCAAGCCTTTTTAACGCTCGTGAAATCAAATAAGAGGAACCATCTTCGGTCTTCTTGTTGACTATGCTGACGATGTAGGATGACAAATTTGTAGCGGCCATGGTTGCGCCACCATGTTTCCAAAGGACATTGTGGTCACCTTTTTGTCCTTACAATTAATTCCTTCCTCATCAGTCCACACTTGTAGCAACATTCAAAGACTCGGTTTTAAGTTATGGTGTCGATCCTTTGACAGGTTTAGGCGTGTACTACATTTATAATCCGCTAACCAAACAATGGATTGTTCTCCCACCTTCTCAAGTCCACCAAAAACAGATTATTTGGGCCGCTCTTACGTATCTAGACGGACAAGTAAAGGTGGTTGTTGCTCATTCTTACCCTAAAGTTTCGTAATCCAAGACATGCATGTCAACGACGAAACATAGATGTTACACTCCAATTGAAACCGTCCAATGATGGATATTATGTTGGTGCACATTTCGCAGGGGTAGTGTGTAAGGGGATGGTGTGCATTCACTATGGCGCGCATTTTGGTGCCTTCAAAGTTCAATCCTTTCAATGTTACCGTCACTTTTTATGGGACTTTGACGGCCATAGATCAAGACCTGCCGTCATCTGCTGCAAATGTACAAATATTACTCGAGTGATGGAAAATTGGTAGCCATAGTGTTTTTTTTATTAGTTTATGGTTCAATGTAAAAGGATCAATGTTAACATCTAGTGATCGATTTAGGTATGGCTCGATGGGAACTCTTGTCTCAATCATTTCTGTACCTTTTATATTCCTTGTGATGAGTATTTTAATCAGTGGCAAACAAATGACTGTGACGGAAAGAGTATAATACAGTCATGCTTAATACCCAGACTCCGTAGTATGCCACATATGTATTATAGCCTAGAGTATAGTCATGAGACCCTCGCATTCAGAATCCTCACATATGGATGTACAACATCAAATATTCAGGCGTTAGGGTAGTATCACACTATCACACGGCCGATGCACATATACAATACTTACTCATCCGTTATTTGTTTTTCCTGCTCAGTTCTACAAAAAGACTAGGGAGGCGTCCAACGTGAGCTCAACATTCTCCCCTCCGCTCAACATTAAATGAGGTGTGTTCTATGTAGACCACACGCACTAAGACTTGGGCGCATGTGCGGGAAAGAAGACGGGATGGAATATGGAATACATGAGAGAACGCTCAAGATTTGAAACTCTTGGCCATCTCGTCTACGTCCAATTCGACATCCAGAACTGCTTCATCATCCACCTTGCTCTCCTCACTTTAGCCACAATCAAAACATAATATTAGACGGTCAATTATAGAAGTTGTTTGTTCGTAAATTGTATATTACTGTGCTGCAAAATGAGGAATCAGAGTTACAATGACAAACCTATTCTCAATTGGGCCGTGATCCTCAGCCGATTGCATTCTGTATATGACTCTGCCCACAATATCATTGATTGTTATAGGACCAAAGGCACGACTATCCTTGGCTTCCTGCAACAATTACGAGATATACATTCTTAGTAGACTTCCGAAAGAAAAGCCAAAAGCCTTAAATGAGACAATCTTACATGTCAAACTAATTCATTAACAATAAAAAGAATTGAGAAGTGCACAAGTATTTGGATTAGTCTCACACACAGAAACATCTCTGCATCTCATACAAAACCCGCCCTCGCAACTTACTAAGAGAAGTATTATAATCGCCTTTGCATGGTTCACTGGCTGACATTGTAAATTAGTTTTAAGATGTACAGAAAGTAAAACTGGAAAAGCATTAAATTGTGTTTATCACTTCCTCAGTGAAAAAGAAAGCAATGATAAAGACGGATCCTCAATGTTTGTCAAGTACTCTAATAGTAAGCAATGATAAACTGATAAGAAACATAATCTTACCCCTTTTTTAAGATCTTTGTTGTCAGAAAGAACCCAAAACTCCTCATCGTCGAGAATGAAAGGATCGTCTTTTTCATCTGTTGTAGCCATTTCATACCCTCCATCTGCAGCCACCCTTCTCACTAGATGCCTATCCGGATCCAATGGGTGCTTAAAAACAATTACATCTCCAACGAATACTCGTTTAAATTTTTGTCGGAGACTGAAATCAGAAAAGAGATAAACGAGAAGTAAGGAAAACTACCATGCTTACAAAGGCAAAGATGTTTATATTCTTGTGCTTATTAAGGAGAAGATGTCGAAGTTAAGGACGAATGTAGATGCACAATGAAAATAAAGCATTCATCATCACAATATGCTTCATTACAATAATCAATGAAGATATTCCTTCAAAAACGCAGCCACAGAAAAAAAAAAAAAAGAATTGACTACTTATCGTCTTTCATGCCAAACAAATACCGTCTTCATGAACATAATTTCGCTGAACTATCATACTGAATATGCCCTGATGGATAGCCTACGGAAAATACGATAATATAAAGAGGATAAACATACTTTATCTAAATTATGAGTAGAAATAAAGAAATATGATAATCACTAGTCTCTAACTATTCTAATAAAAGTAACAGGAATCCATGCAGCTTTTTAGAATCTAATTCCTGAATTTGCATCGAGTACTCATGCATTACGGGAAAAAAAGCTATATATACGACGGTTAGATGATGACATATGATACCAGACTCTTCATATTATCTTGCAGTTATTCTTGCTTAACCATATACACTCAAAACTTAAACATCGGTGAGGCCCGTGAATTCCATATTAAGATAAAACTATGGGGAGTTTTTATAAAATTGATACGTCCGACATTTGAAAATATGCCTGGGTTGGACACTTCTAATTACGTAACATAAGTAAAAAGTGGGATATGTAAACTTCTCGACTCTCCTCAGCTGCTTTGGTCCAACCGCACATGAAACCATTGCTCAAGCCCACATATTTGCTACCATTGAGATCATCATTGACAGCTTGACACACTGATTACGGATGAGTAGCTCACATTGAAGAAAAATTGTAAAGGTGAATCTAGTAACCACATATGACAGAGACCAGAAGAGAATAAGATAGCTATGGGCTGTGTCTTAAGTAATGTACGCTACAAGATGGTTCATCACTTCATCAAAACAAACTACTCCCAGTCAGTTCCACTCAAATGGGGAGGAGCAAGATCCGGTCTGTGCATATAGCCTGCTAGACATGCAATGATACATGAACCCCATGACCGCATCAGCAAGACAGGAAACTGGAAGCGTGCTTCTGTTAACAGTGTTCAGATGTCATATTACCTACCAACTAGTGCTGTAGTGCACTGCCTCGCCGTTTTCCATAGCAACATTATGTTTCCATTTCCCATTGATATTTTCCTGAGTTCCTCTCCCAGTCTCTCTTCCCAACTCTCTTTCTTTTAAAGACTGGACAGCCTCGCCCTCTAATCAGTTTAAAACTCTAATGTCATATCTACTCTTGTTGATCACTAATAAGAATGTCATCAGCTTGGATAGATAGTACTATAGTACTCTCCTAATCTCATACTCTTCCTCTAGTCCGACTAAACCGCGTGGAAGCAACCCAGTTGATCTCCCTCCCCAAAACTCAGGGTTAGTGTCTGAAACTTGGCTCTTTCAAGTTTCCACCCTTTTGGTTGGTGAGGTTTACATTGACTATGCGTCTCATAATAAGATAGGTTCCCATCCTTCCCCATCAGCCCCACACGGTTTTTACCTTCTAGTACTAACACCCGTCAAATTCAAATAATTAAGAAAGAAACATCTCCTATGTCCTCTGTTAGCGTTTCTCCTCAATTCATTTCTCAGTACATCAGCAAGTGAAATCTACGGATTTCTCTCAGTAGATCTTTCATATGAAATGCTTTTCATCATATTGTTGCTGGCCTTAGATGTATCAGAATTTTTTTTTGATAAAGTTCACTTAAGATAAAAGCGTCAAATGGGTTTCTTTAAGAGTGAGAGGATGAAAACTCAAGAGATTGATAAATGTTTGAGTTGTTCATATTGTGAGATAGTAATTAGTCGATGTAAATCTCTACCTAAATTTAGTTACACATCATCGCAAAAAGCCTGTGTTTCAAGCAGATGGGTTAAGGCCGCATAAATCAAATCTCCCCTAACCCCACAATAGGAGGGTGTCTCTGAGGCATTATAGTAACATTGTTGTTATAAGAACTTTATATAATGTACAGAGTAAAAGTTAAGCATACATTCGAAACATGAAATGATGCCTTCAAAAAGAATTTCACGATTAAAAAACAGGAGTATCCAGCATTAATGACTATCCATCCTTACATAACTTAAAAGTTCAGATTTCAGAAATCATCCAAGGAATAAATTCCAACAGAAACGAGACCAGCTATTTATCCATGTTATTACGGTCATTTCATTCAAATGCTAAAACCCAAATTTTGGATAAACACGCCAGCCTCTAGAAGTACTTCCTCGGCATATTCTGCCAGAAGCGTATATGGAATTTTCTCTTACTTGTCCAAATGTTGCCATGTCAGCCCTACATGCACTTATGTCTTATGTTCTACAATCCTAACAGTGTGCTAACTATGAACAAATGGGAATCTCTTCACCATTAGGCATTAACAGTAAATTCATAATAAAACAGTAATGACATAAGGTTAATCTTGGGTATAATAACAGAATATGAATGATTTAAGAATGGCAGAAAATTACTCTGCATAAGGTAAGAAAGGCAATCGACGAACAAGCAGCATTTCTTGTTGACCTGGAATGGATGGAGCCATCTCATGACCCTCAGTCCTGTACACATAAGTGAGTCTTCCTTGAATGAAATTCTTCCAGATACTGTAGTATGCATGCCTCTTCTCTGTGAGCTCACCGGAGACGGATTTCTGAAGGGACAACTAAAGTTAGAATAATGGTTGTAGAAGTCATATAGTCTAAGCTAACAACGCTAGACCTATGCCAATGATGCACAATTTTGGAAATTTTGTCACCCGTTCATTTTCCAAATCTAGCAATTTCAATGTAGTTAAGAACAGCATTTTTCGTTCACCCTGTGCTCCATGAAGAAATTAATACTCTTTATACACTACTGAATACCTCTTAAAGGCTGAAAAGAACGGAAACAAACATGGTAGAAGAAAACTATTCAGGGCAAAAACGTCTTGGAACTAATAGTATCCCCCCCCCCCCCCCCCCCCCCCCCCCCCAATGATACGCATAAGCAGTAATGGGAAATCAATAGATAAGGCTCACAATTATAAAAATCTTGATAGAAACAAAAGAGACAAGCTCATTCAACCAAAATCCTAACCACAAAGACACATTTCTTGAATTTCATACAATAGACAGCCTTCTCTTTAAAGTCTAACCAAAAAGCAAAGAATAATAACAAAAAGAAATATATCTCTCCTCTTTTGAATCCCGGGATTGCCTCAGGGAAGCCCTAGTGAGCATGTTACTCCCTTGGTTGCCAACAGTTCGGAACAAATACTAAAAAAAAGCGCTATTTGATAAACCTGTTAATCGAATATTTACTGATTAAAATCATCCAGCTTTAAACCAACTGTGAACGCTTTGTTTCAATAAAAAAATGGGTTCTTAGATAGAGAAAGTCATGAGGATAGCATATTGTATATGTATATTGACTTATTGTACATACTTCTAAAACTGATGCTTTTTTTTCAATATTCTCCTTCTACAGAAAATATTAAAGGTGTGCGGAAAATACCATTTAGGAAATGTAAGCAATGGGAAAATGAATGGTTTTCGAAGTGGTAGTCTACTTGAGAAAAATGAGGTACTACGTGGTTAATTGATGCACTCAAATTGTGACGATATCCGTTTCCGAATGATAACAATTAAAATGGAAGAAATAGTTATTTCACCAGACTATCTTTGCTAATCATAAAGTATATATGAACTATACAAGGGTCCATCAAATTCAGCTAGTAGAAAACAAGGCAAGTTTTTTTCATTTTGCTGTAAAGGGAGGAAGAAAGACAGTTCTAACGCTGACCAAATTTCAACCCAGTTACCCATGTCATGAGTACCACCCCTCAAGACTTCAGCAGTTAAACTTGCTGACATATACAGAAAACGATGTATAGTTGATTGTAACAAAAATTGCAGAACGAGAAATTATGATGAATTAAAGGTCCCTTTCCAAAGGAATAAAGAGCCAAAGGCCAGTAACCTAATGCCAGATTTCGCTCCAGTTTCTCTAAAATCCCGTAAATGATTAAGCTTCTCAATCACACATACCTGACTTTCACCAAGTGTATGCGCTATAAATTGTTGAATTCACCCTCCAAATCCACTACAAATACCATACACAACCAAACATCACACACACTCCAAAAAAAAAAAAAAAAATATCTAAGGTTTCATGGTTCTAATCACTGCTTAACGCCTTGTTTGGATTGAGCGATTTGGAGGGAGAGGGAAGATGCAAAATCCCTTGTTCGGATAGCAAAGAGGGTATGAGGGGAATAGGCGGATCAATTTTCCCTCCTTCAAGCCTAATCAAAATCTCGCCACTATAGCATATTTTCCCTTCCCTTCCCACCCTTTCCCTCGTATTTTGGTTCCAAACACACCCGTAACGAAACACAAACTTAGGTTTATCTCTATCATATCAACTACCCTTTTTTTTATGATTAAAAACAATAGTGCTACTGCTGCGGAATTAATTGATTACAAGAAGCAACCAAATTAGGTCAAATCCTAAACAACCCAGAAAAACAATAAAGAATGAATGAGTAGTACCTGCATGGTAAGGCATATGGAGGAGGTGAGTTTCTGAGAGAAGTAGTTGATCAATGTTTTCAAAGACCCCATTTTTTTCTACAGCAACCTTTCTCAGAATCAGGGATGACACTAAAGAGACACACTTCGAATCCTCCCGAAAACTTTTTTTCATCTTTTTGGTTACAAGTAGCGGGTTAACCCAAAGCCATACAAGAAGCGGGGTTAACCCGGTAAAATCGACCGACCCGAATGACCCGATCCGACATTTGAACTTAAGATCTAAACTTGATCCGAAATCGAATTGACTCATCCCGAATTTTTATTACTGCAAACTGATTATTATTCACAAATAACTTTTTAATAGTTGACCCGAAATGACCGGTCCGACCCAACACTACTCGAAGTGTGCAGACCTAAAATGACCTGACCCGAAATTAACCCGACCCAAACCCAAACCCAAATACTTCTTAGAACATCATTAACAGAAGGCGCGATTATCAGGAGCACGCTCGACCTATGAAATAATAAGACCTGTGCTAATTCGATAAATAGATTCCTTTCAGACCCAACTACCAGCCCTCGATGAGTAACCCTATCAACTACGTCAGTTTTGACGTCATTTATAGATGTTGCATGACAGTAGAGCTGGCAAGTCTCATCCGACCCGAGTGACTTGACCCCGAAGAATCCCGACCCAACAAAACCCGTTAATGTTGCATTGCAAAACCCACCCGATCCAATCTGATTATCAGTGACCCAAACTCGAACCAGACCTGACCGATATTGAACCGATTAAATTGATGACCCGAAAATTATTAAGCTAAATATTTGTCAAAATCAAAGTTATTTTTTTGTTATATAGATTGAATACCAATAATAGTTAAAAAAGAGTAAATTTAGTGGTCAAAAACTGAAATAATTCAATAAAATAACCGGACCGGAATATGATCGACCCTAACCTAACCCGAAATGACCTTAACCGAACACGACTCGACCTGGAAGGATAAGTTGACCGGTTATGACCTGACTTGACCCACACTAACCCGATCACCGACCTGATTGCACTTCTACAGTTCTACGCATAAGCTTTAATAAATAAATTGATTTTGACCAAAAAAAATAAAAATTTAAGAAACACAAAATACAAAGGAAATAAAGTCATACTCCGTTAATAGTTTGACTGTTTGAGACTTTGAGTAGCTCAATTCCATGAGTAAACTTCTATGTATTGTGGAGGATATAAATTTGGGAGACAACTATTTGCGTATATCATCTGCTAATTGTAAGTTAATCTCTCAAATGTATACCAATTTACAAAATTACTGCCTCCGTCCCAATCATTTATACTTAGTAATATTTCTGTATTTTTGTGGGTATGTTTTAATGATTTTTTCTATATGTTTGCTATTGTGGGTTGCTCAAATACTTGAATTTTCAGATGCTTCTGTTGATATGGTAATCATTGATTTGCACCTGTAAATGTTAAGTTGTATTCCGGTTTGCTTAGCTATGGAGTTTGACTGATGGGGTTTAGATCTGACTAGTTAAACTAATCATATTATTGTCAAGTAGAGCTTGGTTAGTGATAATGCAATTTCAGTCGTCTTTGGTGCAGGATTTTAGGTTGGGTCGTCGTTGTCGAGTTTTTGTCATGTGGGTTCATAACTATGAACTATCGACTCAACTGATTCTTTACGTTTTTTTGGAAATTCCCCTAAAAAACGGAAAACGTAAAGAATGAGGTGAGTAAGTGGAAGTCCTTTTTAAATGGTAAATTTAATTAATGGTATGATGATTGGATTACTGTCTAATTTCGGGACTTCGTTATTGGGTCATTTGGTGTGGATTTACAGATAATGTAGTGGAGTGGTACAAAGCAACAACTTTGTTTGTGGTACACTTGGTTAAAGGGTTTCAGTTTAGTTGAATCACAGAATTTTGTGTTGAGTTGATGTGGTTTCCATTTCCAAAAGGAGGCAAAGACCGAATATTTTTTTTATTTTTTTTTGGATTATGATGGAATAAAATAAAATGACTCATGGAAGTGGTTCACTTCTTTTCATGGTAATATGGTCAAGTTAGAGTCATTTGATGTGATATCCAACGCAATTTTCATAATGAGTCACCTACAGATAATCTCGCTGTGTTGTTAGCACAAGTGTAAGGCAATTACATTAGAGATTAGACCCCTCTTTGCTCCGTTAATTGGGGGAGTCCTTGAGGAGTTGAGGCACTAAGCTGATGTTGTTATTATATTAATGTTGCCAGTGGATTTACCGTTTACGGATACTGTATGTCCTCATTTTCATTTTCTGAGGAAGTTTGCTGCTTGTGCAGAATTGCGAAAGTGAGAACGCGAATGGGATGGTTTTGTTATAACATTGTTGAGTTACTGAGCACATAATTTACGTAAGAATGAAGAAGTGGTCTGGGGGCACCCTCATTTGTGTTTTATCTTTCATTTTGCTAGTCCGGTATACCATCATTGTTTTGCAGCCATCAAAGCCGGCAAAACAGTCAGCTTATGACTTCTTTAGAAACTCTGTGCATAATGAAACTGAGGTCAGCGATACTGGTTTTGTTGCCAAATCTAATACTAGTGAGACCGTGCCAGAAGAGAAGAAACCTTATCTTATTGACGTTGAAGGACTAAATGAGCTGTATAGTTCTATAAATATAACGAGGCAAGATGGGTATAGCTTTGCAACGTGGGCCCAATTGCGCGTAGTCCTTTCAAGGTCCGATGCATTACCTGAAACAGCTAAGGGTATAAAGGAGGCTTCTATAGCTTGGAGAGAATTACTCTCGTTAATAAAGAGAGAGGAATCCTTGAAGATTAAAAGCAATACCTCTAAAGATGCAAAATGCCCTTTCATGGTTAGCACCTTTAATGAGCCTGCGAATAGTAGCAGGAACCTTCTTGAGCTCCCCTGTGGTTTGATCGAAGATTCTTCTGTTACTTTGATTGGTATTCCTAATGGAAAGAATGAAAGTTTTCAATTTGAGCTTGAGGGTGCTGGATTTGCTCATGAGCAAAAGCCTCCAATTGTACTACAGTATACTGTGTACTTGCCAGAAGAAAACAGTACAAAAGATCCCGTTGTCATCCAAAATACATGGACTAATGAAGCTGGTTGGGGGAAAGAAGAGAAATGTTTCCGGGGAAGATCAGCAAGCAATATTAAAGGTAAGTTTTATGTATTGGTCTGAAACATAATTGTATTGATAAATCATATGTCTAAATTCTGACTGATCTGAGACTGAGCCTTCGACTCTCGTATGACGGGGTATGCATATGAATACACAGTAGTTAGACTTATGGCAAAAGGCTGCGCGTCCTGCAACTATGTAACTTATGTGTATAAGAAATTAAGAATGTACTAGATACTTAAGATGATGCAATGTTTCTCTATTTTTTTTGGGTTGTTCACATTCATTTGACAAGTGTCAAACACTTTCCGGAATGAATGATGAACCAACTTCTTTGTTGGATCTAACATAGCTGATTCTGATTCCCCTCCTCCCTCAACCATTACCAGGTTGAATTAAAAGAAAAACATTAACAACACTCCTATTTCTCTTTACGTCGGATTATTTCATACACTACTTCACTGCTGATAATGCTTACAATAGTTGATGGGCTGGCCAGCTGCAATGAGAGACTTATTAGAAGCACCATGGAAAATAGTCCAAATGTGAGTAAATCTGTCAGCAGCAAGCAGAACAACAATTCCACGGAATATGGTCACGTGAGAGATATTTTCCCATTTAGTGAAGGGAGTCTATTTAGTGCGACGTTGTGGACTGGCTCGGAAGGATTTCACATGACTGTCAATGGAAGGCATGAAACTTCCTTCAAGTACAGAGAGGTGAGATTTGTGTTATGCACTAATGCTATAGTGATTTTGTATCAAGCGGGCGATGATTAGTTTAACAAATAGTGCATGATAAAAAAGTTTGATGCTTGGAATATCTGACATAACTTACATAAGTACATCTGTTACTCTGATTTACTGCAATTGCCGGACGTGACATGGTGTCTAGTGTGTAACATGATCACGTTGTGAATAAGTTTCATTTTGTGTGGTCTAAAATGAAGTGTCAGATGCGACATGCTGCTAAAGTGAAGTGCCCAAGTAACATTGAAGTATATAGCTACAAATGGGACCAGAATTTATACTGACATATGACTCCTGTTGTACATGGAAGCAGAATTTGGAACCGTGGCTGGTTAATAAAGTCAGGGTGACTGGTGGAGTGAGCATGTTGTCTGGTATAGCTAAAGGACTACCTGTATCGGAGGATTCAGACCTAATTGTTGATGTTGATCAACTCAAAGCTCCACCATTGATAAAAAGAAAAGGAAGACTTGTCTTAGTTGTTGGAGTTTTTTCGACTGGAAACAATTTCGAGCGTAGGATGGCCCTGAGGAGGTCTTGGATGCAGTACGAAGCTGTGCGCTCAGGCAGTGTAGCCGTTCGGTTTATTATTGGATTTGTAAGTACAACTAGTCTTTTCTTGTAAATCACCTCTTCATGTTACACTTTCAAAGGATTCAAATTTGGTGTTTATGTCTGGCTACAAGATTTTTAAGCAATTGGTTTGATATTTCCCCTTTCCTCTCTTGAATATGTAGCACAAAAACGCAGAGGTAAATCATGATCTGTGGAGAGAAGCTCAAGCATATGGAGACATCCAGCTGATGCCTTTTGTTGACTATTACAGTTTGATCAGCTTGAAAACTATTGCAGTTTGCATCCTAGGGGTAAGTGGTTTTAATCATCCATTGTCGGTTTCATATCATGTTTTTTTTTTTTTTGACAGCAGGTTTCATATCATGTTAATGACTAAATAAATGTACAGTTTAATGAGAGACCGTATCTCACAAGTCTTTATATTATGCCACAAAAGTGTTTTTTTTTTATTATTAAAAGAACCTTGGCAATTTGCCGTATAACTCGACAATCTCAGGTGATTTTCGCGATTTTTATTTTGGCCTAGACGTATCAAAATGTCTCACATTGGCTTCTTATAATACCATGCCTCACATATCACGAGAAAAGAAACTCAACTTTAGAGGGTGATTCGCATATGATGAGCACTAGACCTGGCAAAATTCCAAAGTTGAATCAGAACCGATTAGAACAACTCGAAGTAGAGCCGGCCCAACCAGAAAACCCCGTACCCAAATATGATCTGAAATGGTTAATTTAAAGTCCAAAAGTCGGTTTATTTTGATGATATTGATATTAGTATAATCGTCTTGGGTTTTTGCAGACCAAAATTCTCCCAGCTAAATATATAATGAAGACTGATGATGATGCTTTCGTTAGAATTGATGAACTGCTTGCAAGTCTGAAGACGAAGACTACTAATGGCCTCCTGTACGGCCTCATATCCTTCCAGTCTGCCCCCCATAGGGATAAAGAGAGCAAGTGGTATATCAGCAATGAGGTATGAATCGCCTTTGAAGTTCATATATAATTTTAATAAAAAAAGTCTTTTTGGTGCCCTGAGTTCTGAAATTTCTCTTTGAGGTTTTGCAAATTCTTTTTGTTGACTTGAGATTAGAGCGTCCTACTTTGTTGACTGCTTTTTGTTGCAGGAATGGCCAAAAGATTCATATCCACCATGGGCTCATGGTCCAGGCTATATAATATCTCGTGACATTGCAAAATTCATCGTACAAGGTCATCAGAAAAGAGATCTTAAGGTAAGTGTTAATATTACTGCCATGTGACTAAGTGAGTCAGAGAGAGTTAAATGTAAAGCCAATAAGTTAGAGTGAAGAGCAATAATACAGTCACCTATGCATGAGCATAGATTGTGATTCAGTTTTTGGACCAGCCAACGGTTTCCCTTATGATTTGACATTTTCTAGAAGAATGGTTCTAAACTTGTGCTTACTAGTAACTTTTCCACTAGTATAGCCGTACAGGTATGCCTAAACATGCTTCTGTGGCTGCAGGCTGTTAGATCTGAAAAGTGTCAAAGTATTGGACACGCCTATTTTGTGACAACTTTCCATGTTTTTTTCTTTTGGCATAAATGAAATTTTGAGATGTTGTGTTGTGTCTAAGTGTTGCATACACGCCAAACATCCAAAGTGAAATGTCAAAGTAAACACACCATTGAGAGATTGTTGTGATTGATCTCTTTTTCTCGTTGTCCATTGATCGTGCATATGCATTTTGGATGTGATATTTGTGTCATCCATATCACAACTCATAAGGCTTTCTATATGTTTAGCATGACGGAAAGTTCCCTGCTCTCTGAGACACTTATACCCTAATATTTAACAGACTTTCTAATATGAAGTCCTCGAATATTAAGCTGTATCACAATTTTCACCTGTGATCTGAGAATTGGTTCTTGTGACCTTGAAATTCTATCTCAGTAAGACAATAATGCTTCATATTTGCAAAGAGGCCGTAACTTGTAAGTTGTAATGCAATGTTGCGGCCAGTCACCATGATTGAACCCCTATTCTTTTCTACACTTACTGATACCTATTATGGACTTGTGGTTTAATGTGTCTTTTCTCTGTCTATTTCACACGCTGTTTTTCTGCCGAAAAGAAAATATGTCATGTTCTGTTCTACCATTTTGCCATCTAATGTTGCATTAGCAGCCATATACATCGGAAAACACTCGAGAACAGGTAAATTAGTAAATGAAGCACTGGTTCTGGGAGAATTTTGTTATATTATGAATTGTTTTTGAGTAATTGACAGTGTTATTAACTTGTGTTCATCGTAAACTGTTGTGTTACTAATTTTAATGAGGCCTTACTTCCATTTGCAGCTTTTTAAATTAGAAGATGTTGCTATGGGCATTTGGGTTGAGCAATATAAGAACAGCGGCAACAAAGTGAAATACTTCACTGATGAACGTTTCTACAATGCTGGCTGCGATACTGATTACATCCTTGCTCACTATCAAAACCCGAGAAAGGTTTTATGCTTATGGGAGAAGCTACAGAAAGAACGCCGTGCTATATGCTGTGAATGAATAATGATCAAGGAGCTATTTACCAATGGAAATTTTGTTCAGAGATGACGAATAGAAAAATTCTAGCATTAGTTAGTTGTATGTAAGTTGCAAGTTCTGTAGCATCTATTATGACGAAAATTTGAAGATAGACGAGGAAAGACGAATTTTGGGTATTTCATTAACCCTTACACGGGAGTAATAGTTTCTCCACAATTCTTTGTCCGCCTTGGTCATCCCCGTTCACCTTTTGTCCTTTGTTTTGATGATCTTAAATTGTCGAATGAAGTAAGCGACTAATTTGAGAGGGGTACGCTTGTTATTATGCTCGATAGGATACCCGTAGGTAACACGAGAAATTCAAACGTTATCTAGTTAATTCTACACTAATACTCCGCGTATAATAAACGTTGGAATTTAACAAGAAGAAAGCATCATCACACGACATTTGTTACTGATGTAGCAAAATTTTTATGATAGTATATCATTCTAACCAGTTACAAACGTTCCAAACCATCGCCTAAAACCCCAAGCAAAATCTTTATTACAGCAAAGTCGAAATGCGTGTGACATTTCATATACCGAACTTTCAAGGGGAAAACCTCAGAAATGAAGACATCCATCAGTGAGTTTCAGATACTGTTATCTGTCAACAAAAATCTCATATACCAGTAATCGAATACCGTCCTAACCGAAGAGAGCTTGCATTTTACATGTGGATGGGTTTGTCGTAGGTGGCCATGGCAGCTTCTTTCACGGCTTCGCTCATAGTAGGATGAGCATGGCAAGTGCGTGCAATATCCTCACTAGATGCTCCATATTGCAATGCCAAAACCGCCTCATGGATAAGCTCGCCAGCATTCGGTGACATGATGTGTACTCCCAAAATTCTGTCACTCTCCTTCTCTGCCAATATCTTCACCAGGCCTTCTGCATCATCGATTGCCTTAGCTCTGCTGTTTGCCATGAATGGGAATTTGCCCACATTGTACTCCACACCAAGGCTCTTAACCTGCTCCTCGGTCTTACCGACATAGGCCACCTCAGGGTGAGTGTATACAACTCCCGGAACCAAGTCATAGTCCACGTGTCCTTCCTTTCCTGCAATGAATTCGACACAGGCAACACCGTCTTCCTCGGCCTTGTGAGCCAACATAGGTCCTGGGATCACGTCCCCAATCGCAAAAACCCCTGGTACGTTAGAGGCAAACCGTTCGTTGACCAGGATACGACCCATCTTGTCCATTTCCACACCGAGTTCACCAAGCCCAAGCCCCTCGGTGAATGGGACTCGACCGGCTGACACAAGAACAACATCTGCTTCAAAGGTGGTCTGTTCACCTCCGGATGAAGGCTCAAATGTCAGCTTAAGTGTATCCCCAGATGCATCAACGCCAAGGACCTTGGTCTTCAGCTTGAACTTCATTCCTTGCTTCTCAAGGGCGCGTTGGAACTGCTTGCGCACTTCGCCATCCATAGTAGGAACAATATCAGGACCGAATTCTACAACAGTAACCTCGGAACCCAGCCTGCCCCATACAGACCCCATTTCAAGCCCAATGTAGCCGGCACCTATCACCACTAATCTCTTGGGGACTTCTGTTAGGGCCAACGCTCCAGTTGATGAAACAATTCTCTTCTCATCAATTTCAATACCAGGAAGAGACTTAACATCGGAACCAGTAGCAACAATTATATGTTTGCCTTTGACAAGAGTGCTTCCGCCTTCAAGAGTTTCGACAGAAACTTCAGAAGGAGAGATGAATTTTCCATAGCCCTTGACATAGTTTACTTTGTTTTTCTTAAACAAACCTTCAATGCCCCGTGTTAGATTTCCCACAGCTTTGTTCTTTTGGGTCATCATGGCCTCTACGTCAATCTCGACTGAAGAGCACTTCACACCATGATTGGCAAAAGAATGCTTTGCTTCATGGTACATGTGAGAAGAATGAAGAAGTGCCTGACAAATACAGCAAAAGTCAATCAAAAGGTGGTAGGCAACATATATTTTGAGTTTCTTGGTATTCAAAATAAGCCCCGTATCTTCATGTACTCTTCATTTCTTAAAAATTCCCTTCTACAGTTTTTGAATAACCAAAAGAAAAGTATGAATGGAGGATAGTGCTGTAATTCCAAACGGAGAGTTTGTATCTTACACAAAAGTCTGAATGCTCTTGCAATTAAAAATGTTTTGAGGAACGAAGCACGAAGAAATGTTGCGAAATATAGAGTTAACTACTACAAGGACAGCTCAAATCATAATGGAATTCAGAATTACAAGGCAACACATTTAGATCATGGTACACAATTAAAGAAAATAAATAGGATCATCGAGGGTCACATGGTTGTACATTCATTTCATACACAAGTTCTCATGTGAGAAGGTATCTCTCAATCATGCTAATAAAAGATCTCTCATGTAAGACGGTCTCTCAGAAGGCTTATTGCATCTTACGGAGTACTTCCTCCGTCCCGGTCATTTGTTGTCCTTTTCTATTTTTGGGTGTCTCAGTCATTTGTTGTCCTTTCTATTTTAGTAATGCATTTGATGAACAATCTGATCATTCACACTCAACTTGTTTTCTTGATTTTTGTGCCAAAACGAAAGGACAACAAATGACCGGGACAAAGGGAGTATATAAGAACAACCGATGTTATCAAAGTTTGAGACGAGCCTAGATAAAAACTCAAACAAACAAAATTTAGGAGAATCATTGAAAGTTGCAACCTCCCATATATTTTAGCTCCCGAACTACAAATCCTGATTCAGCCAACGTTAGAAATCGAATGAAGTAGCTACAAATAAACAATTTTAACACTACTTATCCAGTTTCATATTGCTAGTTTTTGATGCTAAGAGACCTAAAACTAATTTACTTTCGCACAATAGTCAATTATGTCCATGTACTAAAAAAGACGATCCGTCAGTACGAATTACATAATTCATGCTTACTAATTAGTGCAGAACCAATGAGAAATTTTAAAAAACCAGTATTGCAGGAATCATAAACCTGAAGTACAAATTCCGGTGCGGCTACAATTAGTAATCGAATTAACCATCCACAATCAAACACAATCAACATCATCAGAAGAGAAAACTATTTTCTAAATCAAAATACTCGATCTCGATTACGGATTCATCATCCAATCAACTGTAAAGCGCGCATAAAACACAAATAGTCGAAATTCAGTTGACCAGCTAACAATCAACACAATCAATCACCGCTCCACATTCCCAATCAAAACTTCAATAATTGCAATCACAAAACAACAATCAAAATTACTCAAAAACAATCAAATTGAATGAAATCGATAATGATGCTACCTTAGAGGGGATGCATCCGACATTAAGACAAGTACCACCGAGAGTACCACGCTTTTCGATGCAGGTAGTTTTGAGACCTAATTGAGCAGCTTTAATGGCGGCAACATAACCACCGGGACCACCACCGACGATGACGACGTCGTTTTCATCGGATCCAGAAGAGAAACGACGAGTAAAGGAAGAGAGACATGGATTGTAGAGAAGTGTTTTAGCTAATGGGATTGATTTTCTTCGGGTTATGCTCGCCATCGCCATTTTTTACAGAAAAATTAGGGTGGAAAGAATTATTAGTTAGAGAAAAGAAATTATTTTTACACACCTATGACAAATGACATGCGGGTGATTTGAAGTTTTCAAGTTAGTTCCGCGGCGGCGTGAGGAACCCAATGGACGGCTTTTTTACCTTTTTTTTATTGACGTCTACCGAGGAATGTTGTTAGGATCGGAATTTTATTTTTGGATTTTGACCTGATTCAAGTGAAAGAATTTACTTTTTTTATATGTTTAGTAGACGAGACACGTTATATAAATTTAATAAAATACATACTGTATTTTATAGTTATAATTAATGTATCGTTTTATTTTTGTAAATGTATTTGATATTAAATTTAAATAATTAAAGGTAAAATTTGACTTTGACTCTAACGTATTCTCATTTTCCAATCAAACCCATTTTCTAATCAATTTCTTCTAGTTTTTGAACATCTCATTCCTCGTTTATAGGTATCTGACAAATTTAGGCGTGTCCACGTGTTCCGACGAGTGTCACGTCCAACACGGTGTCAGACACGGACCGGTTGGTTAGGAGGAGTGTCAGCACTACTCAGCTTGCACATCACTTAAGCAAAGTATAAGTCTTAAAAAAACAGAAAAGAAAAAAATAGGATAATTTTATATACTTGCTTGAGACTTGAAATTTTGCATAAAAAGATAAAAGTGCTTTAGTTGACATCGTATTCCCTGCATCCCACCTTTTTTTATCGTCCCCATTCCATTTTAGGATGATTTCCATTTTTTTTTAAACAAAGACCAATTCATTAATAAAATGTCAAACAACACTTAAAAAGGATATGTAAAATCGAAAACAATTTTAATAGAAACCAAAGCAAAATTTTCACTTCTAAAACTAGGGATGTCAAAACATGATATGACAATTCGGCTCGTCCTTCATCGCTCTCTTTATGTAGCTTTTAAGATTTTAAGGGGATCCTTCGTTTGCTTCTTTGATGGAGGAAATTTACCTTTTGTTGGCACCAACGATTGCTAACGAATAACTCGTATCCTGGAAGCCCCGAATTGATTGATGGAGGTTAGGGTTTTTAGGGAGGAAACGAAGAGGAGTTGACCAAACGTTCACTTTGCAATTTGATTATTGTTTTTGGATGAATTTCATTGTTTGGTTAGCACTCTTAGTAGCATGAAAGGTTTCTAGGGATTTGAAGGTGAGAAAATTCATTTTTTTCATTTTTCTCATTAAGACATTCTAATAATCTCTAGATATTTAGAGAGAAAACGCTAACCCTTCCAATTCCAATCGTTTTTTCTTACCCAAACAAACCTAAACGAATACATAGAGTATGAATGGGTCAGAGTATGGCAACCTGATGACTTTGCCTAATGCAGAAACAGCTTCGTAAAATCCCTCTTGTTTAATTGTACCTAGTCCAAACTTGGCTAAACCCGATAATATATCACGCCTGAAATGGTCCAAACTCCAAACCTAAACAAATAAAGGACCAAATTCAAACATTATAAACCCAATTTGCCCATACCCAGCTAACCCGAACCATGACAGTTGGAAAGTAACCTACTTCAAACCAACACATACCCAAAATGCTCCCTGTTATACCACACATCAAGCACCAGGCAGACCTAAAAACGCCCAACCTAAGCCGAGTGACAGAAATTACACGAGTCCAGTGCAGTTAAGCCTGTCGGTGAGCAGCATTAATGATCATTAGCTGTAATCATATAATCCAGTTTTGAAAAGAGAAGAATGCTTGAAGGTGGTGCAAGGCAATAGGCACCATATCATACAATTTTAAGGATGCTTCATATACTAATAGAAATCTATTTCAGACATTTACATGTACATAAATCGGCAAGTTGGCGATATACATATATCTACAATGGTTCCTCGTGTAGTCCCAGACTCCCAGATGTGTTCAGTTTTCCCTTTCCGCATTCCTCAATATGAGCGTCTGAACATGCTCAGGCTATCCACTCTGGCAGCTACGACTCCGACTCAAGTATTGATTATCGATGAAGAGCATCCTACCCTTCAGCAATGCGACTTGCCAATGATGTTCCACAAGATAATGCTTCATTAACTTAGGTCGAATCCAGCCTCTGAATTTATAGCATACAACAACTTTGTCTCCAATTGCTCCTTGCTATTTTATCAAAAGAATAACTCCGTGTGAAAATTTATATAAAAAAAATACATGAAAAATGCAAGGGCTTTTATTATGTATGCAACACAAAGAAAAGCTGCCTACTGTGATTTAGACAGTTAAACCGGTTTTAATCGAGGTTACCAAATTCCCTCAACCCCAGCGATTCTTGAAATTGGTTGTACATACTCTCTGTGAAGGGATTTGCTTAAATCTATGTATGCCACTCTATGATGTGCATATCACTTATTTGGTATTCGTCTCTAATTGCGCTATACCTTTTCCAACCAAACCTATGGGAAATAGGACACGTTCACTCACGGTATTAAATCGTGGAATCAAACACAAACACGGAAACGGTCGCGATATGTACTATGATGCAGTGAAGTTGATGCGTTCAATGTTGGGTCCATCGCAGCTTATTTTTGCATAAATTATATGTCATATTGGGAATCGTATCGGTCATGTAACAGTCAAATACGGTCAATTATCAGGTAACTTCTGCAGCCTATATATATATATCGACAACACCGACATAATGAGCCAATATATAATACCATGGTTCATGTCAGTAAAATGCTTAGCCCGTATGGATTTTTAACAATTCGAAATCGCTGAGGCATAAGAAAAAGGGGAAACTGGATCTGGTGAATCTCCTACGTAATATACATGTTGCTATGAATAAGACTCAAGTTAAAAGCAAACCTTCTATATGGGGGAAGTTTCAAAAGATTCATGCAAGTTGCCGATGTTGGCAAGCGTTCAAGAGCTTCCTCTGAAGCACTCCCAGCAGCTCTATACAACAAACAAAACAAGACATGTAAATCCACAATTTAGTAAAGAAGACATATAAGCTATCGGAACTCGGAAGAAACAAAAATGGATCATTTCTAGAAAATCAATACCTCTGTATGCAAAACTGAGGCTCTAGGGATTTAAACCCCAGAAGTGGTCCACGGGAGCATCCAGTGACAAACCTGAGAGGCACAGTAGGGGAAAATGTTATTGCAACGTTTCAGCAACTAAATAACAGGGCTGGGGTAAGTAGGTAAGCATATGAATATATATGATAGCAATATTAGAGATATCTACAAGTGATCTTGTACTATTAGAAACCCTTGTCGTAATTTATTAACATAATAGGTACAACATTAACCTTGGTCGAAAAATGATTTGAGGTCGACTAAGATGGCTAAGATGGATTGTTGTACGTACACATTACTGAAGTGTTTTTTGTGTTTATTACGAAATACGGTAGTTACTTTCACTACGGCAATCTGAACTTTAATCGGAAAATATGCATTTTTGAACTCTTTCTGAAAAAAAAAAACTCCAGACAATTTTTTTTATGTTCATGAAATAGTTACTTTCTCTACGGCAATCGAAAATATGCATTTTTGAACCCACTTAAAAAACATAGAGAAAAACAAGTAGAACAGACTTATTTCAAAACATTTTATTTTTGTTGCTTTGAGCGACATCTTGACCACTCGGCAACCAGACATAACTTAACTTCACAAGGCCGTCTGAAATTTTACTCACTTGAGAAATCTTCGCTGATTTTCCTGAGATAAACTCTTGAGAACTTCCCAGAACATCTCGATAACATAATGCTCCTGCCAAGTGTCAACACAATCAATAAGTTATTTTCCACCAAATACATCTAGCTTTGTATTTATCTGAGCAGGAAAAAACAAATCATCTTAAAAGCAACTGAAGACGAGAGCCATGAAGGAGCGTAATTGTCTGATTGCATATTGCTCTTCTCAAAGGTGATGTATCAACACATTTTGATGAGGGTCGACTCTCTCATTTTGTGTCACATTATCATTATCTTCCGGCATATCACCCTCTTATGAGATTAGCACAATTTTTTTAAATGATTATTGCTGATGTGTCAAACAAAGAGGTTGTGTGACATATAGACATGAAAATGGGAAAGACGGCTAAGTAAGAGTCAGGTAACTCCTGATTCGTGATACGCACGATAAGAATTCGCAATTCGAATTCGTGATTCGCTCTATTTAGCGCATTCAATTCTCTGAGCATATTACAAAGATCACAATTCGCTAATACGTGAATTCGTAATATTTATTAGGATTAATATTAGGATTATTGTATTAAAGAATATTGAGAAATATATCATCATTATTAGATAATATATTAGTTAGGATTATTGTATTAGAGAATATATTAGAAAATATATTATCATTAGATAATATATTAGTTAGGATAATATCATTAGGAATATTCTTGATGATAATATCCTAACTTGTATATTATCTAATGATATGTTCCCTAATATTATCTAATACAATAATCTTACGTATTTGCTAAATCCCACACACCGTTTTACCATTTCCCGCACATTTTACCCTATTATTCCATTAATACCCTTCATTTTTTTTTTAAAAAAAAAGAACAAAAAGCAGACCCAGACCCTCTCACCTTCTCGACCATTCTCCGAAGACCAGCCCCACCGCCATCCCTGACGACCACCCTGCTTCTTGCAACCATTAAAAATTTACAATGCAGCCCTGCCGTGATTCTGATCAATCGTTCTTCCCCTAATCTTAATGTTCTCTAAGAATTAATAAGCTTGATTTTTAATGAGATGATATATTATTAAATAATTTTGAAGGGGTCGTTTGGTTCACAAGGGTAGAATGGAATGGGTTAGAGTTTGATACTTGGGAGGTGTGGGTTTAGATACCCATACACTTCATAGTTGTTTGGTTGATAATCTTTTATACTTAAGAGGAGAATGGAGTTGGAAACTTGGGTAGAGGGTAGGGAATGAGATTCTAGGGGGTTGGAATGGAGTTAGATACTTGATGGATTCTAGCTACATTCCAAAATAACCCAACCAAACACTTGAATGGAATCAATCCATTCCATTCCAAATCACTCAACCAAACACCCCCTTAATACCATAGGAAATTATGTAATTGCAGAAGACTATAGGGTAAAGACCAATGACAAAAAACAACTAAAAAATTGTTTTTATTGTTCAAGTCTCAAGATAGAATTCTAGAAAACGTGGCTTTTCATCCTCTTCTATCTCATTTCTTAAAAAATAATAGTCTTTTCATCTTCTTTAAACTTTTAGCGTCGTCTCTATCTCTTTTTTTTCCCGAAATGCTTTGAACTCTTCATCTTCATCTTGTTCTAAAATCAGGTCAATATCAATGCTTAGAAGTTGGAACAAGTAGCTTTTCACTGCAAAAACTTATGTGCTTTGAAGTCCTACATGTAAATTTAGAGAATCTTCTTGACGAATGTGATACAGTTGGTCGGCATTCTTACGTGTTCTTCCTTGTCCCCCTACTTTTAAAACTCAGCGATACGTGAATTATATTGAATTGATTAGCGAATCCTAGCGTACTGATACGCAAACGAATCGCGAATCGATAAGCAATTCGCAACCATATGGAGTGAATCCGGTAACCCTGAGTAAGACAAACAATGATGGGGCATTGGAGCAGCGGCTGCATACGTCTGCTTATTTTTCTCACGCCTTTTCTATTTTGCCAACTATTCTCGCCTTTTTTCCCCTTCAAATCTCTTTTCAACATCATTTCCGACATTCTGGAAGATTTTAACATTTGATTTGATTCTACTTTTATTTTCTTAATGGTAGTTATTTTCAATCATTTATTTATACATTTCTTCAACCTTCTATTTATTTTACTCATCATTGACATTTCAAATGTTGGCGACTCCAAATCGTTATGGGATTGAGGCTCTTTTGTTATTAAATAATTTGTCTATACTGAAACTTCTCCAAACATAAAAGAGCGGTGTAAGTGTGTAACATAGGAAGCCTACCGCATGATATCCGCCTGAGTATTGGGTATGAGAACGCAAATTGTCAATATCCAATCCATCAAGTGAACCTGATATTAGAATCTGTACAACGGGCAAGAAAACAAGTAAATAAATAAATATATGCAGCCACCTTAAGCAAAAAAAGTTGGTAGAGAAAGGAGAGTAAAATTAATCCAGAACTCATTCTGCTCTCACTTAAATTTTCTGCCGTTAAATCTGATATATGCAACACTGGAACTGGGAGGAACTTTATTTGTTTCCAATAAAGCCAATATAATTAGGCACAAGGCTCACATAAAATATTCAGTAACTTACGAAGAAAGAGGTTTGACATGAGAGGGGTATGACATCAGCAAAAGGGTACAACTGTTCAAGTAACTAACAAAACAAAAATAATGAAAAGATTAACGCAAAACACCAAGGCAAAGATAAGTTCTGTGACCCCTTAGAATACCTTCAACACCATACAATGCGGCATGCGATGACACTGGGCCATATTTAGTACTATGTTCTAAATTCCAACACATATTAATAGTCTATATATACAATTAGATTAGCGATTTTGAGGTCAGATACTACCTAAAATGTACTCTGCATTCCATTTTCAAAGTATAAGAAGCAATATTTATTTATACGCCGGCTTTTCTTTTGCCAAACACGACCAAAGTCATTATTCCAGCCAACAACGCAAGTCAAGTTTCCAATGTCAGCGGCAGAAAGCAAAAAAAAAAATTTACAACTATGTGAAATTACATGCATAAGGTAAGGCTTGACAAAACAAGTCTTAAAATTAGCTAGTTCTATTACATTAACATACAGAGCAACATAAATTCCCCAAGCCAGTGAAGTTTATTTTCAAAGCTGTATCCTGACCCGTGGCGCTGTGTGAATCATGACACACTGGTCAACACTAGCTTTTACTGCCACGTTTCATTTTGACATTCACCCACTGAATTTCTAAATGCACTTATATGTTGATGTGTCGTACTGTCGTATACATGACGAAGTAAGAGCGCCGGATGGCTGGGTTGGATGTACACAATCTTACATAGAGCCAGACTCGTAACGAAAATGGAACCCATAATTGTGTCAACTCAATTACGATAACTAAGTGCAGAAAGTTCAGTGAGACTCTGCTATTCGCATCACAGCTACCAAATTGACCATGCAAAATAACTAGTCATTTCACGACATTAAGCAAGAACACAACGTAATTTCTACTCTGAATACAATCACCACAATAAATCAGAAAGGAGAATAATCTACTCAAGAAATAAAGGAAAAAGGCGGGAGTTACGAAAACACTAGTCTCCGAGAAAAAGCAGTACCTGGAGCTCGTGTTCATTAAACATATCAATCCATTCCTTCAGTATAAGTTGCTGAAATCCTCGGAGAAAATGAGAACTTTGTTGCCGTATCTGACAGTAACAGTTTTCAATTTTCATAAGTGTGATGACTTTTTTTTTTTAAACTAGACCGATAAAGTTGAAGAAGAGGCTTAAACATAAACATAAAAATTCGCAAGACATTACTTGAAAGTTTAAACGGTGGTTTGCTATCAGGTGGATAAATGGAATCACATTCTCATTTGTAACACGCATATTCTTCCCTCCAGGAAGAAGCTCTTCTTCTGTTTGCTCCCCATATTCGTTATTTACAATGACAAAGTACAATTCCAAGCCTGAAACTTCACCTTGATAATGCTGCAAAAAAAAAAAAAAAAAGAATTAAAATACGTTTAAATCAGACAAATTGTACAAACTAACCAATAAAATCAGTTTGATAGAGCCTTTGGATGGGATGTGGCCCTCAAGAAGAGAGCACGGCAAAAGCAACAAAACATACAAATTATGCACCAAAATGTTTTTAAAGCTTCATTAATCAGACAAAGGGAATCCATGGGGAAACAGAATATTTTGGGTCAGAAGCATATGACTAAATCTGGAACGACATGGCATTTGGCATCAAATTTTTATGACTGTTCAGTCATTACGTCAGAAGGGCGAGAACCACTAACGTCATCTCCAAATGCCACACATTTCCAGATTATTGCCATTTGGATCATAGATGTTGAATATCAATATTCAGCACGACCTGCCTATGGCACAGAATGGAAAATGGAATATGGAAAATAAGACTTGTCCATAATTTTACTTGAAATACCCTCACATTGATGTCCATGCCTCCAAGATAGAAATTCACCACAGAAAACACATTTTTTTTGTTCATTGATTTTCAACACCACATTTCTTGTTTCCCACCTGATATGTCATAATGGAGCAACTTATAATTGAAGGAAACCTAAGGGATTTCTATTGAGCTTAAATTACTGTAGACATCCATTCCGACCAAAATGTTATTATCGTTTGCCCAAGAAATAACCTCCAATTAAACAAGCTCTCAGAACCAATGAACTTCAAACATCATTAGTTTTACATAGTCCACGATTATACCTACCAGTACCAATAACATAGATTTACCCTTACTTCTTCAACATTACTTCCTGTACAGAAGTGGGTTCTAGAAAGAAGTACATAGACAAGATTGGAGGGAAATGAAAACATATGAGAACGTTGGTCATGTTTCGCCCTTTTTGTTAGGGTATGCGGAGGAATCAACACAACCAATATTTACATAATATTGACTGATAGAGTTACTATCCTTGGTCAAACATGTACTTATCACCAAAAAATTGTTATCACCATTCACCATAACAATGGAAAGATTGGATATACTATTATACGCAACCTTATCCTTGAGTTAAAACTTAAAAGCACAAAGAGACATAGCCTATCCTTGAGTTAAACCTCACTAACTACTACTCCCTCCTTTCCACTCAATTGTATACGTATAAGATTTTGGGCTTTTCTACTCAATTGTATAAATTTCCTTATTTGGTAAGTTATAGGTGTTACCCTTTAATCTATACCCTTCTCTTACCTTATATATCCCTACCAACCCAGCACCCACCACAACCATCTCACACCAATCCACCACCAGTATGATGCTATGAACCTGAACCATCGACACAACCCACTACCCACCACAATCACCAGCCAAACCGCCACCACCATCCTACTCGTCTATTAACATTCAACCTAAACCACGACCACTAAAGTACCACCCATCGTCGCACATCGGCACCCACAAACTACCACCACCGTCGTCATATCACCACCCATCTAGCAGCTCTTTGACACCATCCTCCCTCTCTTCCCCACCACCATTGTCGCACATCAACCTCCTCCACACCAGCGTTAAATGCAACAACATTCCTCTTCTCACCTAGTCGCCACGAGTTAGGGTTTGGGTGGCGTGGAATATCAAATCAAGACAATGCTCCAGTGCGAGGAGTAGACATCGTCAGGTAGATGGGGAAGAAAGCAGAGAAGAAGGCAAGTGCGGAGAAGAAGAAAGAGGTCGATGGAGGAGAAGGGTGGTGGCCGGTGAGGAGCAGCGGAGGGAAGGCGGCTGCCAATGGTAATGGGTCATATGGGTTCACCTGCGACCAACTTCACGGGTGATAGGTCCACGTGTGATGATGCAAGTTGGCAGTGGGAAGAGGGGTGGTAGGTGGGGAGAGGGGTGGTCGTGGGGAGCTGGTGTTAAGGTTTGAGGGTATTTAGGGACAAATGTGGGATGTTGAATAACAGTGTTCCTTAAACAAGGAGCAAAACTCAAATGTATACAATGAGTGGAAATGAGGGAATACTTTATACTTAATAGCATAAGAAGTATAGACAGTTAATCAGCAGGTTTGCTTTGTTTCATTATATTACAAAATTCAAATCCAAGATATAAGGATTCTGAGAGCGGGAACAACCAGAAAAAAGTATAACTAAAAGAAAAAACATTAAAACACAATCTCTGAGAAGAATCAAAATATTGATAAAAATATTAATAATCATACTTAGCAACATGATGAAGCAGGACATCACAATAGCTAAGATCAACATGCAGTACCTTTAAAAATAGAAGGTGTCTATACAACTCTGGATCAAGTGAAGGCAAGTCATTTAGATAGTTATGCCTGAAACAAATGAAAATTTGCATTGATTAGAGATGGGGTCACCGATAAAAACTAAAGGGAAAACTTCACTCACCTACCCTTGTACATTGGCTAACTGCAACATCAAGGAATAAAATTGAAGTTTTTTATTACACTGCTGTATGCTGCAGTTGCATAACTTCAGCTGTAGCTTTAGAGCAAAAGCACCCAGCCATGATATAATAAGTGGTATAGCACAATGCAGTACTGGATGTCATGGGTTGCAGCCAATGTGGTTGTAATTACAAAAGCATATACACAATGCATTAATCTTCACTTCAAAAGAATGAAAGTTGGGTTCATTTTCCATATTTGTCGTCTATCTTCTCTTTAAAACCTCTTCTACAAAAATTTAGACACCGTTGCCAAAAAATACATACTCCCTCCTATTCCAAGTAAAGCTGGAGTGAATATGGACCACACAAACACACTACTCCACATACAGTTAAATTTGGACCATACGAAACTTACCAAATAGGGAAATAGGGAAGCTAACCTGAATTTGCCGAAAAGGGAAATGGGGAGGTTTACTTGGAATAAGGAGTATTTCCTTGTGTTTTTGTCCACATTTTTCATAAAAATAATGGGTTGGTATGGTGACTTAAAGGCAATATATTAAAGGGTGACTTATAGGCAATATATTAAGAAATAAAAGCGGGGACTCAAACGCAATATATTAAGAAATATTGGTTGATGCGACCGCAAATAGGGGTTTCTCTATGATGTGTTACATAATGGGAAATTATGTAACGCAGCCCTGAGAATCCTATTACATAACGAGGGCATTTTTATACCTTGTCAGCAACAACATGCATCTACACTCTACAGTCAGTAAAGCTAATAGGATTAAAAAAAAAAGTGGTGAAATTTTTATCTGATGCAAAAGAATAATAAGATCAGTCAGGGCCTTACTTTTGTTTCAGTTTGCTCAAGAAGAATGTTGCAAACGGTATATCCACAAGAATTCCTTCAAACATTGCCTGTGACAACATAAGAGCATACAATAAAGCAGTATAAAGAACCTACGTAATCAAGGAAATCACTGGCCGTCGACAACTGAGGAAGAGGCTAGACTCGAGAGAGTGAAATCAAACAAACATTTGAGTGTTAATCAATAGTAAAGGAAGCTGTATAGTTTTTTTTTTATAAGTGAAGATGTTTATATAAATTATAAAAAAAAAAAGACATCCAGATGGTGACTCTAATTTAAAAATAATAAAGAGAACACAAAAAAATATGCCCTCGAACCATCATGAGATTGAGGCCTATCAACAATACTGCATATCAACAAGGAACAATTTTGTGAAAGACTTGACAGCAACTACACCAAATACCCAAAAAGTGAACAACAAGACCGGATGAGATTGTTAAGTTTTTGTAAGTAATAAAGGGCATCAGTTAAGGACACACATAGGTGTCTCTGTGTAGAAAAAGACACTGGGGGGAGGCAGCATCAGTATACACAGCGAGAACTAAATGTTTAAGCTCTTAAGCATCCGAACGAGTGGAATATTCGAATTCGAGTGAGTGAAGCACTAGATTTGCAACTACGTGACAACTTCGAAAAAGGAATTGGAATTCTAGATGTGATATCAAGTACACCAAATATTTAATGAAACCATCTTCCAATGTCGCTAATCCAACAATTTTTCATCCTCCTCTTCCAAGAGGAACGAATATATATAGCCTGACAAAGGTGACATAACCTCAAGCTGTGAAGAGACATTGTACCCTCAAAACATCTATTCATTTCTTCTGTTTCTTATGCACCATCACATACAGTTTTCGACATGTTGATAATCAAAGATATCTTGTTTACCCTTTCCAAGACACAATAGCCGTCTTTGAAACATGATACTTCAACCAAAACTATCCTAAACAAGAGAGGTGCAAATACCAGAAAAAAAGGCAACTAGCTGCCAAAGACAGATTCATACAGAGGAATTTCTGTCTTTTGCCCCATATATATAGTGGGAATCTTATCTAAGAGAGAGTCATGCAAGTAAAGGCAGGTTCTAGGAGCAACCATAGATTCCTAACAAACCGAACCCTAGAGAACAAGAGTACTAGACAAGCCTTCCATAAAGTAACTACATTCGAAAAAGACCTCAATAGTTTGTGACTAAGGATTATCTTTACTCCACATCATATTCTCCCAATCACGTTGAACCATTTTTTGGAACCTTTCACCGCCATTCCAAGAGATCACCTTCTGGAATTTGGGCTTGTAATTCTAAGAAGAGGCATTTAGAGAGGTTTTGATATCATGCACTAAATGTTGCTTTCGGCCAAACAACTTTTCACATTTAAAATTGCAGCCTCAACAAAGAGGTATACATGGATTTTCTGAGAAAATACCTATGAGGAGAGAGCAGCCAAACCGTTGTCTAAGACAACCAACCTAAAAACTCCAATGATATACTACAAAAACGTCAGAAGAGTAGCTACATGAAAGAGACTTCTAAACATTTTATTCTCATTCGAGAAACTCTGAAGACTCTTCACGTGCGAGAAACTTTGATGACAACCCAATAAATGAATACTATCAGTTTGATAGGACATTATAATATTAGTGTTTAGCAACTGGCATTTTGGGGTTAGTTCACATGTAATTATTTCTTACAGAAATTCAGTAGCACATCCACCAAAGCTTATGCCTTTACATGCATGGTACATAGAAGACAAGAACTCTACAGAAGGTATGAGAATTTCGTTGGACCTTTGCGAGTTTGCGATGGAGAAATCTTTACAGATGTTATATAGCATGTAGAACCTACACTTTTTTGGGCGAAGACATTCTAATCAGGTTTTATTTTCAATGGCGGACTGTGACACACAGGTTGATTGACGCGTGAGTAGAGCAGCACATTATAAAAGGTCTCCATTAGATTTCATGTATATGATACTTGTAGGCTTACAAAAGTAAAGAGATATACTGTGTTGGAATATAGCACTCTTGCTATGTTATGATGTATGTGCATGGAGAGAAATTCCGATTGATTTTCTAGTCCAGTTCACCTTTCAACATCCAAGCAGCAAATAAGGAAAAAAAAAAAAAAAAAAAAAAGTGGCAACAGTCAGAACTGAAGTGCAAATGCCAACCAAACTTTTTCAACCAGGGTTACCGGATTCGCTCAATTACCCAACGAATCGTGAATCGTTAAATGCCCTGTCTCGTCGCTTACTGAAAATACATATAACAACACACATTTTATAAGAGCGAATCGCGAATAGGTAAGGGCGTATTCATAGCGAATACGGTAACCATGGTTTCAACCATTCTTTGATGCATCAAATGTTAGTCATGCCCTCTAGCTATACATATTAGACAAGGACACACATCATATAAAGAGCTTATACGCCTGGTTTCACAAGAAACTTCTATATGTGCATTGAAACTTAGAAATCAGTTAAGAGTTTCATTGTAAAACTTCAAGTTGCAAACTTTACCTTTGCCAAAATTGTTCCCAGAAAATGGAAGTACTGGAGATGCTGCTCATGGACTAATCCTGAACCCGGGTTGGGGTAGAGGAGATGGTCAGCAGTTTCCTAGATACATCACACCATGCCAAGCAAGCAAAATTAAATGCAAGCACGCAAAAAAGAAATCATTAAAGTTTCACTGAAAGATCATCACTGGCCAGGGGCCACTAAACAAACTAATAGTCTTGCTTTCATACAATCAGAAATCAAATGAGATATGAAGAAACAGCCAGACAAGAACGATACTTAAAAGAAAAAGAACATGCAATTAAGACACCAGAAAAATCTGTGTTTGGTTTAGAACATGTTAAAAACAAATTCCCAAAAACCGAAGTAATGAATAGTAATATTGAAAAGAATGATCTTGCAACATTTATGTGAGAGCTCCTGAGTCTTTCAGCAATTTATCATGTCAGAAATCATGCATGAAATCTTTGCAACATTTATGTGAGAGCTCCTAAATCATGCATGCAACAAAAAATGTTGGGGATTCTATAGTAGAAAGCTGAAGTCTAGGAAAGACAACCTTAAACAATCCATATTGCATATCAAAAGCAGCTCGAGTGATGTTTTCCATGAAATCTTTGAATATTCCACCGCCATCTATTCCAGCTTCCTCTACCCCAAGTTCATTGATGAATGTTACACGAATCTAGAAAATGAAAAATACGAGGATTAGAAAATGTTGAAGAAAGCGGGATATGAATAAAAGTAACAGATACACACCAAACCCACACCCCCCCCCCCCCGGGCCCCCCCTATTGTGCTACTTGCAAATTTTGAAGAACATGTTATAAAAAAGGCAGCGATACTGAAAAAGATTAGAATAGGTAGGAGTTTTGGAAAACACATGTAGAAAAGGTAGGAGTTATGAATTAATTACTCCTAAGAAAAGTACCGTCTCTTGATGCAACGATAGGACAGGTTTATAAGAAAAGCTAATAAGCTATTAGTTGATAGACAGTACAACTTATAAGGTGCATGTAAACAGTTACCGATCCTTTTAGATCCTCCTCTGACAAAGTGTTTAATTGATCAAAAGCATCTTCCAAGATATGATCCCGCCGAATTTTGAGACGATTCCTAGTAAACACTCCATGAGAACCATCTCTTTTCCTTGCTGTAGCCAATTGTGACTGATGAAATGACATACAAACAAGATATCAAAGTACAACACTTGTTGAAACACAGAAAGATACTGTGTATAAATGCCGCCCATAAATAAACATATACCTCAACAGAAAAAAGATCTTTTAACCCAAACAGAGAAAATAATAGGGTATTTAAAGCCCAGCAAAATCAAAAGTGCTAAATATCCCAAGAAGATAGAACCCTGTTGTAATCGATAGAGCTTCACTAATCAGCATGAATCTTCGACAATGTTTCAAAATATCACTACTGAATCCAACCATCCTTCCTTGAAGCATTATTTAAATTGTGTAAATAAAGAAACTAACCTAATAAATGAATAGACAGGACTATTTTTCATTCTGTAAAATATTGTACAAACGTCCAATGGAGATCAGCAGACTAACATACTGTAGTAAAACGAACCAGTTACTAAAATCAGTTAATCTCTAACATTACATAAGAATATTCACCCCGAGTACTTCTGTGCTATGCTACTCAGACTCGGTAACAAAATTGTCAAAAATCATGCTATTTCTTTTGAGGACCAATCCCTCCCTTGTCATGCAAGCCTTTCTTTACGAGAATGTTGAATTGGTAGATGTGGGATGCATATTTCATCAAGTGTCGGGTCGGAAACAAGGCCCCAACCTAACCTTAGAAGCCATACATAGTACTTAATTGGAGGCTATTCCAAATTTTACATCTTGCACATCACACTTACAAATACACTTCCTAATCATTGTGACCATTCACTAACCAATCTATGTTATTAATAATCAGTTATTTACTTAGTTCCAGTTTTCAGTTACACGTGTCCCTCAAACCTGGGATATTTTTGTACCTATTTCATAGTTTCATGTACTCAATAATTAACAATATAGTCGGTGAGAAAGGAAACAACAAAGGAGTACCCTACAGTCTTGAGTACTCTATTACTTGTAAACCCGAATAATTTACAGAAATGATCAAAGCACAACTTCTGAAACTGGGGAGTCTCAATAAAGCCGTGAACATCAATTAGCAAAACACCGACCAAGTATTGCAGTTCCAATTGCAGTTTCGCATGAAAGCTTACATTTTTGTTACACTACCTCCAATTAGTGACATGGAAGTTAACCAAAAAGAAACTAAGCAAATCAGTAATATCAGAAATTCACACGCGTGAAAATCCAGAATAACTTACAGCAAATATCTTAACCCTGGTAGTAAATGGCAAAAGGAACGGAGCCTGTTTGATTATTTCTCTTGCCCTGGTGTTCTCCAGCATAGCCTGGCAGGAGGTACAATACAGGAATCAAACTAGGCACAGCCCCGTTTCTGGAGATCAAGGGGATTTTAGTTTACTGAAAGGCAAAAAGTACCTGAGAAATAAAGGCTTCATTTACACCATCTGCATGAAAGTCAGTTGGGGACGCAAACTGCCTTCGGTTGTTCCAATCTTGCAACTGCAATTACAAAAACTGAACAGTGAAACTGGTACTCGAATATATCTTGCTTCCTTAGTTAGCAAAACGTGTGTCCCTTGAAGATCGCGTGGCCGTGATATTTTGTCAAATCACGTTAGGAACATCTCTCTATGATAGTCTTTGAAACATACTGTCTCTTTTTCACTATAATCTACCTGGTTGAAATTTGTGGTCTCCAAATGACAATTTGACCATATTTTTTACATTTATAATTTGCCTTTCTTCAATACATATATAATTCTGTGAAAGATTTTTTGGTAACTAATGCAATATTTATAGATCATAATATGATTTTCATATAATGCATTTACCTTTGACGCTAAAAAAGCAAAAGATAAGAATATAGTGAAAAGGAGGGAGCAATTCATATGATTTCCATTGTTGGTGAAAACTACTCGTCTGAGGTTGCCGGGTTGGAAATTGGCTAAGAGCATTTCAAATCTTGCAAATCCTCTCAAGGGTCAACTAATCCCACACATTGTTTCTTGTCATTCCTTCTAAAATAACTAGTCAGGGAAAAAAAAATATGAAGCGTATACACCGTCACAAGCTAAACCCCGAATAAACAACCTGGACTATTGTCCGAAACAATACTGTACGCTTGGAAGTAGAAAACAATCTCTCTGAACATGAATAACGCGTAACTAGATTTTTGTGCAACAGAGGATCCCCTAAAGGCCCAGACAAACTAAAAATTTCCAAGACACATCAACCATATACTCCCTCTGCTTAAGAAAGACTGAGAAAATTCTCTTTGGGCTGATTCATAAAGACTTGCCATTTCCCTTTGGGTTAACCACTTGGCATAAAAAAGACAATATTGCCGTCAACCAAGTGTCCTACATTCAAGCTTGTTTCCATTTTTCAAGGTTTTCCTTGTTTAAGTTTTTTGTAAAAACACTACCATGTGCCCTACTTGCACTTTAAATTGCATTATTATTGTTTTCCTGAGTAATTTTTTTTTTTAAATGTTGAGCCTTTCGAAGTAGGAGTATGATACAATCACAAGGACTCTGCTTTACTCACTCGAGTCTCCAAAGTCCAAACACAATAAATTCAATATCCAGCAACAAAATGAAGAAAAATGATATGCAACATTGACAGCTACAGTGACTAAAAAGCAGCAAGGGAACACTAGCCAAGGCTTCAAGGAGATGTTAGTGGCTCACTATAACGACAAACGTAAAATTTTTACGAAAATGCGTGTGAAATTCCCTTCAGGCTTATGATTTAAGTGTTCCAGAAGTATCTTGTCAGATTAGCAGCAAACTCATCAATCGCAAGCAGTATTCAAAGAAAAGTCAATAACCAAATTTCGTACTGTAAAGTGTCTACATACTTGAGTGAGAAGCTCCGCCGTAACTACACTGACCCTGTACTGGAGAAACTCTAATGGCTGCTTCTTATATGCCGAGCTCTCAGAAGAAAATTTGGCCATGTTCGACGGACTCACGGGATTCACCCACAGCAGCTGCCACAGAGCCTGAATTATTAAAATAAAATAAATCATAACATGAGTCAAGGTTTCAAGGTAGGCCCGACGAGATAAAATTTAAGAATATTATCAGTAGCAAAGTTTATATCATGTATAGTTGTTTTTATATGTAAGATATAATATTAATTATGGGACACCAAGGGAGATATACACATGTACAAAACGATATCATATCATGTACTACCTCATCTCAAATTAATTGCTCCTATTTGATTAATTTTTTATCCAAATACGTGCAGAAATACATTGTGTCATGCTTGATATATCAAAGCAACAACTTTCATATTATCATTTTAAAAAATTACAAAACTAATGTACATTAGAAGAAAATATTGATCAAAGGCGATATCATTTGACCACCTAAGCCAAATGAATGCTATAAAATTGCGATGATGGAAAATTATTTTCATCTCATGTCAACCAACAGAAAGGTGCAAGGCCTTGAATACATGGACAGATGTTTCGTAAATGGAGTCTCAACGCGTAGACAAACCAATTAATGGGAAATACTGTGAGGGAACTTTGGTGAATAGAGATGGTTATCTGACTTAATTTAGCATAAGATAAACATCAGTATATAGGAAGGTGGAAAGAGTAAACACGAGAAAGACGATAAATTCATAAAGCAGGGCCATATAGAGAGCGGTCCTAATGCTCGCAGTTAATGCACAGCCTATAATATACGAAAGAAATAAAAAAGAACCACGCAAATATAAATACAGTTGTAACCTGTCGGAGAATAACAATTAAGCCTCTAATATCCTTCAAAGCTAAAGGTTTCTCCTGCTCATAAAACTCTTCATTATCAACAATCGTAAGCATGTGTCTGTCAACCACAGCAAATAAAAATGAGTCCATTGCAAAAAAAAAAAAATAAAAAAAAAAAAAAAGAAGAAGAAGAAACTGGATAATAAAAGAAAGGCAGATGAAACACAAGAACAAATCTATTTCAAGTTCCGACTATTTTAAATGGTTTTATTGTTAGAAGATGCCTAAAAGTTGCGCCGTCAGCAAATCTGATACCAAATGTTTTAATTTTTTTATTTTTTTGCCCAAAGGTACCTAATAACTGAGTACGTGTTTGTCTAAAGATACCAAACTGACTTTTCCATCAGAGCTAATCAAGATTTCGTCTTGACTTGACAGTAAACGATATCTTTGCTTTCTTTTAAGATTTTATAATTATTATAATTAACCACTTAGCATCTTATTATTAAAAGTATTAGCCATTAACCCTAACCCTCCCTTTTACTCTCTCCTCCCACCAGCCTCCCTAGACACCGCCTTCAGCCATTCTTCACCGGCTACCAACGTCAACCATCCCTCCCACCATCACAACTGGACTCGAAAATCGCTGCCTATATGGGAGATATGGCAAGTCAAAGTAAGGGAAGGGGAAAGAAAGAGGGTGTGGTTTGAGGTAGGGAAAGAAGAGGTGAGGGAAGAGTGAGGTTAGGTTTAGTGAGGTAAGGGCGGAGGGGAGATACGATTGGGGGGGGGGGGGGGGGTGGAAAGATATGTTTGAGGAGGGGAGAAGGCTGTCGAGTGGAGGAGGAAGGAGAGGAAGCTACCCGGGTGGGGAGAGAGAAGGGATGATTGACTAATTAAATCTAAATCGAGTTTTCTGTTAAGTCAAATTCAGTTCTTGGCTTTTTTTTTAAACGGAAAACATCAGTCCTTTTTACCGAATAATCAGAAGGAATTTCTTGGGTGGGGGCAGCGATTTCGGAGATGGGGGCACGGGTTTCAACGGGGGTGGGGAGCTGCCGGCAACCAGGTGTTTCGCAGGTGAGGCAGGAGTGGTGGTTTCAGGCTACGGGGTAGGGGGAGGTTCGGTGGGGATATCGAAGAGGGTTGGGATGTCGTCGGTGACATGGTGTCCCATGGTATTAGGGGGAATGGTGGTTGGTGGTTTTGGAGGGTATTTTGTTACTCCCTTTCACTTCAAACAAACAGATAAGGGAATTAAGGGTTATCCCTTTCTGTTCCCCGAGTATCCCTTTCTTGATTCCTTTCCAATACCTCTGTGTCTATAAACGCCCCTCAATATAGACAAAACCAAGATAAATGATCTTTCCTGTTTAAAAGATAGAGAAAAAGAAACTTACTTATATATAGGGCAGAACACAGCCAAAGGCAACAACCAGCCAGGAGCACCTTCTGGCAGGTAACTGGATCGTTCCGCTAGCATTGCCCAATTCTGAGTCTCGTGGGACCGCTTCATAAAATTCCAGAGAACTGGAACAAGTGTAGTCCTGTATGCCAGGATTGTCATCATGCGTTCGAGGGGCAAAGTGTTGAATGTAACATGCAGAAACGCACATGCAGCTCCTATCGCTATCACTTCTCTTTCATTAGGACTGTCCTCCATGGCATTAAAAGAAGCTATTCCTCCAAATAAAGCATTCGTCTGTTCAAGGATACTCAGATCACAAATTCATTTGGGAATACATTTGGAAATGTCCATAACCATGTAAAGAAAAGAAACCACAAGGTAAAAGCTTACCAGTTGAAGAAGAAACCGCGAATTAATTGCATTAGCTATCTGAGTTTCCAAAGCTTCACATAAAATACTTCCATTTTGTTCCACGGGAATCATCTCCTCGTCCTCCATTGTAGAGTCTGATCTCAAGTTCAGAACAACATTTAGCGTTAAGAAACCATCAATATAAACAAGGCATACTGGAAAGTGCGCCTGCCACTTGAAAAGGAGTAAAATGACAGGTGCCAAGAAGAGGAACATCCCATCTCCTAATGCAAAACAAAAACTTGAAAACGGGTAAGAAACATACTCTCTTTAGTTTCTTTATTGGGTGATTTTAAAGGAGGGAGCATCTCCAATAAAGATGTTGCCACAGTTGTTAAATCAACAGCCTGAAATTTTTTTAAAAAAATTAGCAAAAAAAAAAAAGAACATAAAACAAAAGAGAAGAATGAACCATGGGTAACGTGTATGGTAGTCCGTAAAACGTATGGTAGGCCAAATCAGGCACAACATTAACACTCGACAAATATCCTTAAATTGGATTTGAACGGTATTAACTAAGACCGCGAAGAGAGAAAAATCAAGTAAGTGAATGTGAGTATGTGACAATGAAACACTTTGAAGAAGAAAAAAGAGGAGAGAGCCATGAGAGAAGCAAATACGCAATAGTCCAGTTAAAATAAAGAGGAGAATTTTAAATTTCCATTTTGTACATGGAGCTTGGTAATCTATAAAAGTGAAACGGTACATTAAGCCTGTTGCACCTTTGTGGATTATTTTTCCTTCCATATGCAAACTAGGTCACCGTTAATATTAATGATTCTATATCCATATACTGGTTAAATTGTTAAAACAAAGGGCCAAACACTCGACCCCGAGTTGGCAAGTCTGAGTAAACATGGCGTAACATAAAAGTATTTCAAACTCACAAGTGCCACCACATAAGATAGATTCTTTAGCCTCTTGAAAGGCGGCTTGATGTTAAATCTATAAAGTTGGGACCAACCCATATAACTATTTAAATTAACCCTACCCATTAATGCACCAATTCAAAGAATAGCTACTGCGTTTATTAAAAATATGGATCAATCTCATTACTAGTTTATCATGATGCCCTGCCTTATATGAGAGATACTGATACTAGATAAGATTAAAAAGCATACACATGTAAAATCCGAAACACCAATCATTCGTGCTGGAGAAAAGAAGGCGCAAACTGCAAACAGGAATGATACTAAAAGAATGATAATAACAATTACGTTTTATGTCATTACCATCTCAAAAGAGCTGTCAACGTCAGACAGGCCACCAGCAGCAGCTTCCAACAGGTTTCCAAGAAGACAGGCATAACTTGGATACTCATTTGAGACATCCTTGGGCAGAACATTATCATGACACTGAATATGCAATGACATCTGGTGCACATAATGCTCACAAAGCTGCTGTCTAGCCAAGGTCTGGAAAGCACAAAATCCCAGCAACAATTACAAGTAGCGGACAAACAAAAGCAGCAAGTAAGGTAGATACTATATGTTGGAACTTCTTGTCATTCAAATGTCAAAGGATTCGGGAAAGAAATAGCTTTGCCAGGAACAAAAGGTGCCGAATTTTGGGGCAGAAAAATCCACATGCGCTGAAACAAAGGTCTAAAAGACTTTCCAACATAAATTGTCGGTGAAAAGCATAGCTTGTCTAGACTGTGATAAGGATGCCAAAAGGCATACGTTGTTTGATTTTAATAAACATCTCCCTTCGTCCCTCTTTTGTAGTCTATAGGAGTGTCTTTGCTGACATTTCAGAGTAAGTAATAGATTTTTAGACCATTTGTTAATAATTAAGATACTTTTATCCTTCTTAACTGCCATAATGTAACCGTGACAGATAAGCTCTTACTTCTGACATGACAGAATACTTTGATGCTTTATTTTAGGCAAGAAACATGAAAAGTTTTTCAAACAAATAGCCATGCCTGATGCTGGGCACCATATCGCATCCGATACTTAAAACTGAATCGGGGTGAAATAGGCATTACTTCCATAAGTAAAAAGCTTTTGTTGACCTAAACAGGATTGTAAGAAAGAAAAACAGCTCATCACCCCCACGAAACTCCATTCAGGATATATGTTATCAGACAGATTGGATCATAAGTCATAACAATGACCTTCTAATTGACTCTGTCATTTAAAGAATATAGATCAGATATACCATCAAGGAACCAACCTCTTTAAGGCGAGGAAAAATAGGCCACAGGAAAGGAATCGTCAGAATTTGTGATACAAAGCTCCACCATTGATCAGCATTCTGACACACACATGGCCTCTTGCCATCATGTGGTATGATCAGCATGAGCACATGCTCTAAAGAAGAAACATCAATCATATTCTGAGTCTTCAAACTTTCCTTCATAGCATAAACCACAATGATTAACTCAAACATGTTTCACGTAAGTACATACATGAAAACAACTAGATATGTTTGTTTAGCAGTTTAAAGTTTAAAAAATAAGGAAGTTAAAGAAGGCAGCCCTACAAATAAGCGAGATATCTAATATCTTCTGTTTAACTAAGACATTTGTGAAAGTGAGAAAAATAATCAACAAAGCATTTTGTATAGCTCGTCCAGAAGAATACCATAGATATCACTCACATGTACAGCTCATCCGGATTCTGGAAGTATACCAAAGATATCACTCACATGAAATTAACAAGGGATCATGTTCAACCCAGAGCCCAGGGGCATAATGTAGCCAGCCCAATCCCTAACAAGCAAAGTACGTACAACTAAGACCTGTACTTTCTCAATCAACGAAAACGGTATCTCTCCATTCTAATAGATTGTTTTTCAAAATATGTGACGAGATTTTGAACAACAACAACATCAGAGCCTTCATCCCAAAATGATTTGGGATCAGCTGACATGAATCATCATTTAGAACCGTCCATGGGTGAACGCACACCTCAAAAATGCGAAACATAGAAAAGAAAAGGTAAAAAACAAAATGGGGGTGAAACATAACACAAAAGTCGGGTAAACTTATAGGTTTTAAAATCGAAGTCCGGATTTCTTTTATAAAAACTTCGAATTTAAATCGAGAATAAAGATCAAAACGATTTTGAAAATCGAAGTAAAACTTAAGGGTCCGGAATATCTTAAAAGTGAACCATATATAAGAAAGTTGTGGGTAAAAATGTGTAATAAATCCGAAAAGAACAAATAAATTTTAAAAATTAAATAAAAACATTGAATATATCAAATAACGTCAAATACTAAAAATCAACATGTATCATTGCCCTCCATTGTGCCCTCTTCGTCACCATTCCCTCATCAAGACCGAGAAATCTCATATCGTGATGTATCACTCTCAACCATGTCTGTTTTGGTCTCCCTCTACTCCTAGCAACGTTATTTGATACATGTGAAGAGATTTTGAAAAGCGTGAAAAAACAATTAGAATATAATAGTGTACAATTTCCTTAAACCCTTCTACTGTGACAGATATAGCTATGACCTATTAGCAACAATAGCAGGTTTTCTCTATAAAATATCACTGCCTGCTTAAACAACAAAAGTTAAGGTTTTTCTTCATAAAATATTGGTACCTGCCACAACTTTCTGTTACAATACAGCGTCGCAGCTGCTATTTAATGCTATTAGGTGGTTATCACCAAAAGATACAATTATTAAGGGTCAATAATGCAGGAGGATCAAGGTGTACCAAGGTCGCACAAGACAATATGCAATGACATCAGAACCTTAATCCCAAATTGGTTAGGGGTCGGCTGACATGAGTCATCCTTTAGAACAGTTGCTAAGTGATCACACACCTCAAAACGCAAAGAGATAGAAAGAGAAAAGTGAAAACCGAATGAGAAGTGAAACATAATACAAAGATCAAGCTAAACATATAGGTACAAAAATCAAAAACTTGGTTTTAGATTTAAATACAAATTAATAACAATGATTTTGGAAATAGAAGTAAAAACAAAAGTTTGAAGAATAACATGAAACTCTTTCACTAAATAAAGTAAAAGGTTTACTAAAAGTCAAAAGATGGGTTACGACTTACAAATGATATAAAATAGTCCACTCGTGAAATGGTCATTAACGTTACAATATTACTAAATAAAAGGTTTTATTGCTGGCAGGACAGGGCCACAGGGTACCAAAAACATGCAAGGAGCCACGAAAAAGGTGGTTTCACAACAAATCATTTTAAGATCATCTCATAAAATAATTAACAGTTTAACACATGCATAATGCAGTAAGGAACAGACTACAGATCAATAAAAGTGCAATACAAAAGAGAAAGCAAAATCTAATGAGCAGCTAATAAAGCTTTTTGAAAACAAGAAATGATCCAGTTTCCCTAAGCATTGTTGGTTACATGTCAGAGCCACTAGATGTTGGCTATAAGGCATAAATTAAGCTGAAATAAATACCATGAAAGTTGTAATAACATATACCTCGGCATCAAGTGTTATCTCTCTGAGCAAGGTAAAGGCATCTCTTTTCAAAATGTACTGAACTATTTCACAACTCCACGGGATATTGGGGTCAATTAACTTGATCACAGCTTCCAGTAGAACTTTTGAAAGGTGTGAACTGGATTGAGACCAATAAGGTAACTTTTTAACCTGATTTCTGCAATTATAAGAAATAAAGAGGATAGTAAGGATATCAGCAATTAGGAAGATATTCTCAAAATTAATTATTAACAAATAAGAGAGTTCACCAGTTGAATTTAATGTCAAAAACAAAACCCTTGTGGTGTAGAAAGAAAACAAATCGGATTTAAAGATCTGTACTAGTTTGCAAATGGATGGGCATTGTTGACTTGAGTAACAATAAAAGATAACGAAGACAAAAGCAACAACGGACATAAACCTCGGATCATATCTTTTATTTTGAACAATAATGAGATAAATTTAAAGGAGACTAAGATAATCATGATTGAATTCATCTTTGGTTACACTAGAACATTGCTCATCACCTCCTTACACGTAGGCCAGTTACAGAGATGTAAGGATTGAGAATACAGTTTGAAGCTGGCTCTCTGATTCTTTGACAACAACAGGCATTCATGCCTCCCTTTGTTAATGTGCTTTCCATGTTTCATCATGGATTTTTTCATTGTTCAAGCAAAAGACATGTTATTGGCACCAAATTAATCATAAAATTGCAGGCAATAATTTTCTTCAACAAAAAGGGCCTTCACTCTCTAGCCACTGGTTGCAAAGACGCAGTTTTCACTCCCTCGAGTCGAGTGTTGACCAACTAAACGTTGGGTTAGTACCCGAAACAGACAAGTCCACAAAAATGGAAAACCATAAAGCTCCTACTTTTTCGGAAAGAAGCATATGAATGTAGCCTGTTAACATGGATAATAGTTACTAACATACTGTCTTCCAGACAATTTAAGGCAGGAGAATGTGTGGCCATTGCTGATGAAAATTATGAGAAATAACATGTATAAGCTTCTGAGAGAAGAGCAACTACAAGCACTTTGTTCTTCCTGTTGTTTATATTTCCTGATAAAAAATTGTACTTCCTTCAATTTATGATCTCTCAAACTATATCCAGGTGTCAAGGGTTAACAGTCTGGGCACAGGTGACACTCCGCATACAAAACTAAGAAGTTCATGCTTCAGAAAGAAGCTCAAGCACAGTCTCATGCCACAACGAGAATAGATTACGAAGCTCACTTCACTCCTGCAGTGAGGCTTCCCAACTTCTATAAATCTTTGTACCTCATGCGTGCAATTACTTCATATTATGATTGTCTCCAACAACCCTTGATGATGAGTCATTCAACTTATCCTCCCCAAATTCAGAATCTTTTTTTTTTTGACAACTAAGTTCAGAATCTTGGTGCAATGTGTTTTGCGCATACGAGAATCATGATCATTTTGTGTTCCATAGCTTCCATCAGATACACAATCATCGCCCTCACGAGCTTAAAAAACACCAAAGAACGCATGCCTTGCACACGCTACCAATTTTTCCATTTCTCGGACTATCCAATCACATAAGAAGAGACGAGACTTATCCACTATGCATGTTGCCACGGTTGACAAAATCACAAACTATCATTGCCTCTAATAGAAAGCCATTTACACACATAATAACATAACCGTTGCCCTTTTCCAAACGGAGCTTCAACCAAACATAGGGAATTGAGACTGACCCAACAAAACAACAGGATACAAACTAGGTATTTGCTAAAATAATTTATCCATTCCATATATACTTGTCTAAGAAACATTTTTTTTTTCATCCTCACAAGGATGGGGTCGTAGAGTGAAATACAGATTCATGGCCAATTTTGGACACTAATAACCATGTTCTTTATAGGTGGTTTAAAAATTTGATAGTTTTCACTTCCCTCCATCATCAGCAAGGAGGAGATGGGATAATCCTATCAAGGAAATGAACCTAGTTTCCTTTCCTTACAATGGAACTCACATCACAGTACATCATGCACATTCTTCACAACAAGATTTTCTATAGTATATTAGCAGCATAAATTTCATACAGAACGTGTAAGCCCTGAAACATTAAAATAAATCCAGTACAAACCTATAAGCATGAACAGCACGGATACATGCATAAGTTAGCTGCTTCACCCTATAGTTAACCAAACCACGATTAGAAAAATAGTCCATGCCCGCAAACAAGGCAATGGCATCCCCTGCAGATGTTGACACATAACCATTAGCTTCATCAACAACAGTAGTAATGAATAAGAAAAGTCCATTACCAAAAAAAAATATAGAAGATCAAAATCCAAGTAAATCAGACACCTTAAATTACGCCCATTCAGATGTCAGATTACCGTAAGTTTGGGGGGAAATAATCTCTATCCAGCCCACCATCCACTGGTCATAAGGCACTTATGATAACATAACTTTCCCGGAAATTTTCAGAGGACAAACTGGACATACTCACTAATTTAGTGATTTGGAAACTCATCCAGGCCGCCACACGAAGCTCACATACTTCAAAACATAGACCACCCAAGATTATACTATATTTATCCCAAGCTTATTACCTCCATTGACTTTGGGTGGTCAGCCAAAATCAATGTTGACTATCAATTTCTCCAAAGATATGTGGAAACATTGTGTTGAATTTTTCATGTTAGATGTATCAGAAATTTTTTTCATATCATCATGTTTGATCTATTGTACAATGAGAGGAACCATTGGGAAAATATAGATGGGACGGAAGGAGCAGAAGTAGAACCAATATTCTCGTTGACCCAACTCCAAACACATTTGCCAACATATATATCTTTAGTAATTGATGATAAAATAACCCTCACAAACTTCAGAATAATATTCACCTTTTATCATACTCAAGTTAAACCAATTGACACCAATCCCTAGTTTGAATAAGATTTTTCAAGAGATGTTTAAGAGAGTACTGTCAGATGATATTCCACACTGACAGACTACTGCAGGACAGTTCATGGAGAAAAAGCCCTTCAGTAAATTGTCCCGCAGAAGCAGAAGGCGCAGCTAGGTTAGCGGTTAGCCTACTTCAAGCTTTTTTTTTATCGACACATAATTAGCTGTAGCTCAAATAACCTATAATGCACGTAAACTCTCATAAAGATGGGGGACTTTAATAAGTAACGCCAGATAACCAACATTTATGAAACCAAGAACAACTTAATACAGTAACAGACCACAGTAGCAACTGTAGCAACTAATATAATTGAACTGAATAAAGAACTGAGAAGGAATGAAATAATTACCAGTATCTTGAGTATACTGCAAAAGTAGCCGACAAGTCTCCAAAAGTGTGAATAAGTCCTTCTCATTTTTCGGACTGAAGAAGAACAGTAGCTCACGAAGATATTTTGATGTTGGGCTAAAGCAATGTCTGGAGAAGAAAGTTTACATGATACATAAAAAAGACGATTAAATATTATATAATCATTACATATTTGGATGATTGAGACTGTCAACAAGACAGAAGAACATGTCTATTGTACAATGATAAACTTAGCAAGGAGATGCCAGTAGGAAGGAAATTTGATCAAGAGAAGCCATGAGTCGTAGCTGAAAATCATTTTTACCTGTCAACATTCTCACAGCGGCTCCCGTATGTACTGAAAAATTGCTCACGAACCTTTTGGTGTTCAATTTGCACAGCCCTCCAGGCTCTGAAGCATTTCTGCAATTAATCAAGAAACGAAGATCAGGCAACTGAAATAATTAGGCGGAAAAGTTATCCAGGATTCCAGGTAACATGGTAACTGAAATAATTAGGCGGAAAAGTTATCCAGGTAACTGAAATATGGGTAATAAATCAGTAGTATACATCGACAGAATGTTTTTTGAAGTTAACATTTTTATTTGAAAATTTAAGGTGTCCTCAGAAGCAGAGAAATTGGACTTTCAACTGGTACCAGTCCGAATCCTATGCCGCCTCTATATTATCAATTATCATCATAGTTTTTACGGATGGCAGAGGAGATAATTCCTAATCAAGATTTGCTAGAATGAAAGGGACATCCGCTTAAATAATACATTTATCAGGCCTAAAAACTTTTGATCTTTCTTGTGTAAAGGAACCAACAAGAGCGATTTAAATGTTGACATCTTGACTGGAACTGAGAACATTACTTTGCTTCAACATTAAACTCATCCAAGCTCCTAACTACTCCCTCTACTCATTTCATTTTCATACGTTTGATTAAAATATTCCTTGCATATATTGAACAAATGTATGGAAATGAGATGAATGGACGAAGTATCATACAATCACTGCATAAAGACGCAAACTATAGGGCTTCTGAGTTCTGAATCCTCGATATAGCATTTTACCTCTTAATCACATATTATCAATTATAATACCTTAACCTACTCGTACCGCCATTCTCATCCATCAACTAACAGTTTACCACTACACTGATCCCAATTAAACCCATGTAAACTAAGTAACCCGTCAAACTTCCTCAAATCTCAATAATTTACTCCAAAACAAAATACCAATCAAATAAAAGGGTAAAAAACATCAAAATGGACCTGAATTTTAGTAGCAGAAGAATTCTGAAGCCGGTGAAAAAGACGACGATTTCGCTCCAACCTAGTTTGCTCCAAAAGCTTCTGTCTATCTCTTTCCTTAGAACTCCGACCACCCAAATCAACCCTTTTCCTCGTAGACGGATCCCCAGAAAAAAACATCCTCAAAGTTGCTTCCTTTTTTTCTTCAAAACCCTAAATTAACTTAAATTAAACAAAACCCAGAATTACATTCAACAATATCAATCAAAAAAACACATAAACAAGCACAAAATTGGTTGAATATTATTAGGTGGGGTTTGATTATTACCTTTGATTAATACCCTAAAAGAGAAGGAATTAGATTATGTAGTTATTTGATAGTGATTTGATGGTGAAAGTATAAAAAGACTTTGCAATTGGGAAAAACCCGATTCCTCTCTTCTGCTCTTCCTTTCTCCCTCCTGTTACTCGTATTAATACTCCCCTACTAGAGACGAGAAGGTGGGAAAGGTACGTGCGATTGTGTGAATTTCTTGGTGACAAAATACTTCAAGGGGGGTGGTAGTCGGGTGGTTCGAGTCGGTTAGATCGGGATAAAACATCTCAAGTATGGTGGGAATCGGGTTTTATAGGGTTGATATAGGTTTTGGGTTAATCCAAGTTCATGTCAGGTGTGGAGGAGGGTTAATATTGGGTTTGGGTTGATCAAGATTCATGCCAAGTGTGATGAGCCGTACACTTCGAACCCTTAGATTTATTCATGTTTATGTAATTTCATTTCCCTTGTATATTTTCAGTAAATACTTTCCTAGTTTAGCATAGTTAGTATAGCTTTTCTTTCCATAAATAGGTATATCGCTATTCTACACTTTCAATGTTTCCTGCTAACAGGATGTAAATATCAAATTTCGCTCTTTAGGGAGTACTAGTGAATGAAAATCTACTTCCTACCAAGTTGTCTTCTTATTGCTTGTTGTTGCTTTCTTGTGAACGACTCTTGTCTTCACTTCACTAACAAGTTCGTGTGTGTCGATCGAGACTAGGATTCCGACACCCACAACCCGAGACCGATTACGAATGCACTAGTGCTTGACGCTCTCGCTTGCATTCTTGTCGAGTGTTTAGACAAGGGTGCGCGTCACGCCCCGACTCAAAGTTTCGGACCGTGACATTTGGTATCAGAGTCCGGTCTTCGGACGGGTTTCTGCACGCCGCATTTGTTTATCGAGATCGAGAAAATGGGCGAAACAATCGAGGACCGAGTGGATGCCTTAGAGGAATCATTCGACGTCAAGCTTCCCAAACTCGAGGGCGTCGTTATGCGGATGGCCGCGAGCCTCGAGGAGTTGCAGAAGACGGTTTGTGAACTCGAGACGAAGGTGGACGGGATGAACACCCGCATCCAAGCGATCAGTGATGCGATCCCCGATGATCGGGAGGAAGAGATCAATCATCTCCACCGAAAGGTCGAGATGTTAGAGAACACTTGCGCCACGCTCGTGAAAGCGGTGGCCAATGACGGGAAATCTTTGGGGGGCCATAAGGTGAAGGCACCTCCACCTCGTCCCTACGATGGGGCGAGGGATTCGAAAGCGGTCGATAACTTTATCTTCAATACGGAGCAATACTTCCGAGTAAGTGGGCTCGACGAAGACGCGGAAGTTGTCACGGCAAGCATGTATCTAGTCGACGATGCCAAGATGTGGTGGAGGGCTAGGTACAAGAAAATCGATGCGGGCACGATTACGGTGACATCGTGGGCCGACTTCAAGAGGATCTTGAAGGATCACTTCTACCCCGAGAACACGGAGTTTGTTGCTCGGAAGAAGTTGAAGGAAATCAAGCACACCAAATCAATCCGAGAATATGTGAGGGAATTCTCAGCGTGCATGCTCGAGATTACCGAAATGTCCGAGACGGACAGGACATTCGAATTCATTGACGGGTTGAAGAGGTGGGCACAACAGGAGGTCATGAGGCAGAATCCCAAAACTCTGTCTTCGGCCATATCGGCCGCGGAGCGCCTGGTCGACTTTCACGGGGAACGAGAGACACCAAGAGTTGTGGCACCAACGGGGAATACTGGTGCGTCACAGAGTGGGTACAATGGACAAAGGCCACAAAATAGCGCCATTTTAATTGGGAACAGTCGGTTCCGCTCGCAAGGAAGTCAAGCCCAATCGGCGAGCACTACGAACTCGCCCTCAAGCTCGTCTTCGAAGGCGGGAAAGTCAACTGCTTCCACAACGAAGAAACCGTTCGCGTGTTTTGTGTGCAAGGGTCCTCACAAGATGGCCGATTGTCCGAACAAAGCGGAGTTCAATGCCATGTTCAAGAAGATGCCGAAAGAGGCTCAAGAACGTCTTGATGGGGCATTGGCCGACTATCACCAAGAGTATGACGAAGACTCGAGTGATGGTGAAGACCAACCACGGATGGGCTCACTTCAAAGGATTAGCGCGATGGGGAAGTACGAAGATTCCTGCGCCAAGAAATCCAACGGGCTCATGTACGTGAACTTGATGGTGAATGGGAAGCAAGCACGAGCCTTGATCGACTCGGGCGCCTCCCACAACTTTGTTACGAAAGAGGAAGCTGGTCGGTTGGGGCTAGTTCTGCGGGATGCTAACAGTTGCCTGAAGTCGGTCAATGGGAAATTGAGACGCGTCCAAGGAGTGGCTAAGAAGGTCGCGGTCCAAGTGGGTGAGTGGGCAGGGGAGCTCGACTTCACCACCGTTCCGCTGGATGACTTCAAGTTAGTACTCGGGATGCAGTTCTTTCAGAAAGCATTGGTAGTATTGAAACTGAGTGACGGATCGATGCTACTAATGGGGTCTATCGTAGTGAAGACGGTAGACAACGATGAAGACAAGGAGCATCATCGAATTTCGGCTATGAGGGTGATACCGACGCCGAAACAAGGGATGCAACCTTGGAGAATGCCTAAAGGTTCGGTGGAGCCGAGGGCGAACAAGACTCAGGCTAACTACGCTGCTAAGTGGCCTGGGGGACGAAAGGAGAGTCTACCATCTCACCGAGGAGTAGACAATGAGGGTCGAGATGCCCAAAGAAGTAGGCCTCGTACCATCAGGGGGCGCGTCGATATGCTGAATCGACGTCCTGGTTTACGGGTCAGTCGACCCAAGAGATAAGGCCTCGTATGATAAGTGCATATTTTATACATTTTAACCCCTTATATTAGTTTGATTTTACATATCATTTAGCACTTGTCAAATTGTTTTTAAGCTAATATTGTGTTTCTAGTGCAATTGTGTGTTCAAGTGTGTTTTGTAGGAAAATGAGCTAAGATACTACAAATTATGCAAATACTAGAAGCATGGCTAAGTGAGAGCAAGTAATGGACTTTGTACTTCAAGTTGCATGGGTTTTTGCATGGGAATTTGTTGGATTAATTAGCAAAATGCAATTGTGATCAAATATCCAAGTCAAGCCCAAATTACAAGTCAAAAGTCAAGGGGAAAGCATGGGATTCCAAAGTTCTTAAGATGCCAAATGAAAGCATTAACCGGGTGATTAATCGCATCATTAATCACAAACATTGGATGCCATTTGCAATTAAGTGGAGAATTAAGAGAAACAAGCTCGGACACTACGTCCCCGATCGGGGTTGAACAGTCCTAGGGAGTGTTCATTTCCGGACGTTACTCAATTGTTTTCCTATAAATAGGAGGCTTATGCTACGACTTCACGACAACTCTTACATATATTTTTATTCTAAAATTCTCTCTAATTATTAGTAGTTTAGTTTAGTTTAGCTTATATTAGTTTGTTACAACATTTCTATTATCAAGTTCAAGATTTATTCCAAGTTATTTCCATTTGCAATTGTTCTTCTATTTCCATTCAAGGTAATTCTATCTTTATTTTAATTATCTTATTTATCATTTCATCTAGCATTAGTTTAATTTACATTTCCACCATGTTAGAGTAGTGATACGTGCATTTTATATAGTCTTTTTAGCCTATTTCAGCACGTATTTCCATGCATTTCTATACTGTTTATATAGTATTTTGCCCCGAATTGGCTACTTTGGTTCGTTTTGTCCATTTTGTAGAAATGAGCGCGAAAGTAGTGGAATCATACTCTTTTTCGTCCTTTTTGCATGCATTTAGAGGAGACGGGATTTTCCAGAGTGAGATACTGCATTGGGAAGCGTCAAGGCACAGATTACGAGGCAGTCGGGTGTGGACTTGAGCTAATTTGAAGACAAAGGACTCGATCAAGCAGTTTTACCACTCGATCGAGTGGTTTTTACGTCCCCAGTTGGTCGATCGAGTAGTTTTCTACTCGATCCAGAAGTTGCTGAAAGAGGAGTTACTCGATCGAGTAACTATCTACTCGATCGAGTGGTTTTATTCCACTCGATCGAGTGGTTTTCGCTGTTATGGGCTTTAATTAGCCCGTGAGTTGATTTATTTCGATAAACTTATCTATTTTCCTATTTAAACCTACGTTAACTAGGTTATTAGGATCTTTTTATCTATCATCTTTTATCTTAGGCAGTTTACACAGAGAACTTTTACTGCGTTGTTTTTCCCTTTCACTGTAACCTTGTTCTCGGATTTACTTTGCTCGGATTTTGTGTTCTTTACGCCGGATTCGCACGATTGTAATTCCTTTCTCTTCTCTTAATAATACTTGATCGTTTGTTTGCTTTAATTCCTTGTTTACTTCATTTATTTCCTTTGCCCTAATTTACTTTTATGCATTTTACTTGTTATTTCATCATGTTTATTGTTAGTTCTTCATTTGTTATTAGTTTTGATATTAATAGCGATATGAGTAGCTAAATTTAATGCATGTTGGGATTAGGGGATCTGCGGTAGGAATGTGACGATGTAGTAAATGAATTAGATGAATTAATTGTGAGATTCTGTCACCATAGCAATTTAATTGTATTTATCGACTTAGTTGAGTGCACGCTTCTGAGTCATCTCTTTAATCTGGCTAAAATTAATCCTAGATCGAAAGATTGGACTAAATAGGCCTGCTATGAACAGTAGACTACCCTGACGAGAATGAAAGTTAAGTTAGTGGTATTTTAGGATAGAAAGTGGACCGAAAGGACCTTTCCACATCCGTCTTGCATTAATTCGTCTGAGTTGTTTATAGCTGAGTCACTGGACTATCGTAGGGAACCGAATTCCCGACATGTCCCTCTCTATCTGGTAGTTTAATCCTATTTTCTTGCCTTTATTGCTCTTGTCTCTACTTCTCTTCCTTTAAACTTCGTAGTTTAGAAAACAATTCAAACACCCCCCCCCCCCATTTGTGACCAAATAAACGGACTTCTACAGATATCTTGCCTCCCTGAGGAGATCGACCTGACTTCCCTAGCTATATAGTTAGTTTAGTTAGTTTATTTTTTACAGGTACATGAGAGACGTGTCAAATTTTGGCGCCGTTGTCGGGGAGGCAATTACCCTATCTGTTTTCGTTTCGTTTATTTATTCGTCTCAGGGAATTTTTATTCCTTGAGTCAGTTCTTATTCATTTTCTTTCAGTGTTGTTTATGCCGAGGTCAGACAGGTTTGAGTTAGTTGCAGCTGATTCAGAGCCAGAGAGATCATTTAGGCATAGACTCCGTCTGCAGAGAAAATCACGAAAGGAAGACTTGAGTACTTTCGAGCCAGAGCTAGACCATTCTCTTTTCGCAGAAGACATCCCTATTTCTACCGATCAACAAGTAAAGATGCCAAAGCTTTCCAGTCATTCGGTGCCTAAAGCATCCTCTATTCCAAAGGGTTTCAATCTCCAGACTGAGGATGGGAATACATTCGACATCCGTCCTTCTTATATCAATCTGGTGGAGAGAAATTTCTATAGAGGTGTGGCTGGTGAAGACCCGAGGAAGCACATGGAGGTCTTTACAGACTACTGTTCTACTATCCCCGCCACTAAGGGGATAACTCAAGATAAGATTAAGGAGGTTCTATTTCCTTTCTCTTTAGCTGATTCAGCCAGGGAGTGGCTGACTGACTTGGACCGCACAGCTGCAGGGGTTACAGATTGGGAGTCTCTTGCTCTTGCCTTTTACAAGAGATATTTCCCTCCACAGCGCACCAATCTGCTGAGAGCCAAGATTACCAGTTTCAGGCAGGCTCCCGATGAGACTTTATATGAGGCGTGGTCCCGATTCAAGAAATTGGTGAGGTCTATTCCTCACCATGGTTTTGACCCATGGTTCATATCTAATCAGTTCTACAATGGGTTGTATGACGACCACAGAGCCATACTTGATGCGACATCTAGTGGGAGATTCCAGGAAAATACCGATGATGATAAGGGATGGTCCCTTATTGAAGAGATGGCAAATCATAGTGCTGAGTATGGAAACCCGAGGGATGGGATTAGAACAGTTCATGCAGTGGATAAGCAGGTCGTGGCTCAGCTGGAAGCCATGAATGCTAGATTTGACAAGTTGGAGTTACAGTCAGCTGGGGAGCCTCAGACGGTCCATGTTCTTACTAGAGGGGAGACCGTCACATGTGAGAGATGTGGGAGCAATGATGGCCACACTGCTGTTGGCTGTCTTGTGGAGAAGGAACAAGTCCTTGCCTTTCAACAATATAGGCAAGGAGGGGGTTCCTATTACAACAATCAAGGGGCAGTCCATCCCAATTTGAGGTGGACTAGTCAAAATGTGCTCAATCCTACTCCTCCTCCGCACCAGCAGCAGCCGTATATTCGTCCACACAAGAATCAACAAGGCTTTCAGAAGCCTCCTTCCTTCACTCCTCCTAATCACGGTGCATCATCTTCCGGTGGAGTGAGTGAAATAGGTGAGCTTAAGTCTATGTTGCAGTCCTTTACGAAGCAGTGGCAATGGAGTGATCAACAGAAAGATGCGTCAATCAAGGCACTTGAAACTCAAGTTGCCCAACTAGACACGAATCAATCCACAAGAAAGCAGGGTCAATTACCGACTCAAAATGAGAAAAATCCTCATGAGACGGTAAATTTCATCAATTTGAGAAGCGGTCGCTCATATGAGGGACCGGAAATGCAAAAATCAGACCCGAGGAAGGCTATAGCTGCTGATGAACAGTGTTCTGACGAAGGAAATGAGCTCACGGCTAAGAAAGTGCTTGATCGACTTGTTTCTGGAGGTCGATCGAGCAGTTTTGATGGTCAAAGTACTCGATCGAGTGGTTTTTCTACTCGATCGAGTGAACAGGAAAAGCAGATTGTTCGATCGAGTGAAAATTCCACTCGATCGAGTGATATTGTTGAAGATTCTACTCGGTCGAATGGGCATTTTGGTCGATCGAGTAGTTTTGATGACGGGAAGCTTGATCGAGAGCCTGCTAGTGCTCGATTAAGCGATAAATCACCGGAAAGACCTCGTTCGAGAGGTAAGAAGCGTCCAAAGGATACAGAGCTTGCTCCGGCTGATACATTGGAAGAGAGAAACAAGGGACTCGAGACACCCATCACGGTTCCCTTCCCGAGGCGTCTGCAGAGTACTAAAGCTAATCAACAATTCAGCAAATTTGTCGAACTTCTGAGAAGCTTAGAAGTCACTGTGCCATTCACCGAGTTGTTGACAAAGGTACCCTCTTACCTTAAATTCATGAAAGAAATTTTATCGCGTAAGAGGAATATTAGTGATAATGAGACAGTAGCTTTGACTGAGGTGGGGACGGCCCTATTTCAAAATAAGTTACCTCCAAAACAGTCAGATCTGGGTAGTTTTTCAATTCCGTGTCATATCGGTACCCATTTAATTGATAACGCGTTATGCGATCTCGGCGCTAGCGTAAGTGTCTTACCGTTGTCTCTAGCTAAGAGACTTGGCTTGACAAAGCTGAGTTGCACAAATATGACCGTTCAGATGGCCGACCGTAGCATATCACGGCCACTTGGCATAGTAGAAGACGTACCTGTGAAGATCGGGAGGTTCTTTATTCCCGTTGACTTCGTTGTTTTAGACATCCCCGAAGATGCACACACCCCTATTATTTTAGGGAGACCATTTTTGTCTACTGCCCATGCAGTAATAGACGTCGGGGGTAAGACGTTGACTTTTCAGGTAGGGGACGAGGAGCTGATATTCCATCAGTCTAAGTTCCGGAGGGCTCCCATGCAAGCTCAGCCTTGCAATGCCCACTCTTCTATTAAGCCTATTATTGACATTCCAAATGAAAATTTGGAACATTGTGCTGCTATTGTGACCCCTCCGCCTCAGGTTGAGAGCAAAAAGGAGGAAAGTTCGTCTGTTATCTTTGCTACAGGTACAGATGAAATTAATGCAGGAGCTGTCAAAGGGAATTGTGCAATTCATGTCAATCAAATTGGAAGTGAGGATGCTAAAGACGATGATAAAGGAGCAAGGATGAGGAAAGTTCGTGCATATGTGGATGTGAACTATTCCCCTCCTAAAGATTTCAATGATTCAAATTCAAGCTCATGGAAGCTAAAGAGGACAATCAATGTTGCTGAGATGACGTCCTCTAGTCAGGAGCCCTCCGAGGGGCTACTGAATTTCTTTGGGAAATGAGCGGGGAAATGCCCCGTGTAACACCTTGTAAAAATAATTTTTGAATTTTGCGTTGAACTTCTTTTATTGTTTTTAATTAGGACAATTAGTTTATAGACAGTTTTTAGCGTAGATTTAAGACTATAAACTGTTCGTATGCGTATTTGGTATTTTGGGATATTTTTGCACGTGTTTTTATGCAGGTTTGGGGAAGTTTTACGCAAATATAAAGGAAGAAAGACGAAATTAAAGAGCTTACACGAGAAAAGAGCTCGATCGAGTACTTTTTGTACTCGATCGAGTGAAATATGGTCGATCGAGTGCCTCTTTTTCAGTCGATCGAGTAAAGCATATAAAGGGACTTCTCGACCGAGTAGAATTCTACTCGATCGAGTAGGTGAAGCATCAAAGTCCTCGATCGAGTAGTTTAAAACCACTCGATCGAGTAAATGGGAAAGGACGCAGGGAGTTTCTTCCTTAAACTCTTTTGTTTTTCATTCCTTATTCATTTTCCCCCAATTTTTCGTCTCCCTCTCCCATATTGCGATTAAAACATCCCCAACTCCCCATTATTCTTGCCCATTCACCAAATCCGCCACCTACAATTTGTTGCTTGCTAATTAATCTCTCAAAACCCTCTATTTTCCCCTTGTTTTGTGCTCGTTTTCACGGTTCTAAAGGGTTTAGGGTTCGCGGTTTTTAGATCGAAAAATCGCCTTTTCTTGCTTGTTAATTGAAGATTAATTGCAATTTGTAGGTTTCCTTTCATCAAGTAAGTGATTTCTTTACCTCATTGCATTTCAATTTCATTATTTTTGCATTTTTATGAGGTAATTTGAAATTAGGGTTTCGAAATTCTCTATTTAGTCGAATTTTTTTCGACTTTAATTGTCTTTATTGGCCCTTACTTGTCTTGCTTGATGATCTACCCCCATTCCTCGCTATTTGTTGCATGTTTAATTCGAATTTCACAGGAAGTTGCGATATGGGTTCAAGACAGTCGAAATTTTCGACTATCATTATGGTTCTTGTTGATGTCATTCGCCTCGTAACTTCGTTTATTGCTTAAAAGCTGCTGTTGTTGACTGCTATTCCCGCCCTATCGCCATTTACATGCTGTTATTCGACATTTTTGAGGAATTTGGGTATTTTTCGGGCTGAAGTCGATTTTCTTCGACTGTTTGGGGACTGTAATGCTGTCATATGCTGGTTTTCTTGCTTTTTAGCCGCTGTTATCTTATCATATCCCCTGCCCTATGTTTACAGGATGGAGTCTAGCTCACTACCTTCCACCAGCTCGTCTTCTAGCCCATCCCTTTCTGAGACGGTGACCCCTGCTGTTGCCACCGTCTCTACTTTAGTTAGTACCGCAGCCCCAGTGTTCCTAGTTTCAGCTGCAGGTACGGTTTTTACCCCAGCTAGCTCCGCTGCTAGCTCAGTTTCGGCTGCCACTTCAGTTACGGCCACCACCACTGCTAGCACTGCTGCTAGTCTCTCTTCCGTGGTGGCCCCAGCAGCGATAGCTTCCACTCCAGCCGCTGCTTTCACACCTGTGGCGGACTCACCTGCAGTTGCAGCTGCCTTTAGAGCAGCCCTGGTTCCTCACACTGTCGCTGCACGGGCTTCTACTTTGAGTTCCAGAGGACGAGGCCGGTTTCGTGGACGTACTGGAGCTACACTAGCTCCTGTTACCTCTACCTCTTCCGCTCCTAGCACTTCTACTACTGCTGCTGCTTCTACTTCTGGGACGGTCAATGTCCGAGGGGACACCTCCCTCGACCCTCACCCAGATTATCCGCAGGTATTATTCGTCAACGCTTTACATCGTAAGAAGTTTTATCACCTATTAGGCTGTGAGTTTGTACCTTCCCGATTTTTAGATAAATCGGCACTTGAGAGACTCGGCATTTACGAGTCGGTTTGTGATTTACTACGGGACACGGGGATGGCCGGACTCATCACTATGAGCGGCCATACCTTTCTGGAGCTGAGCCTTGAGTTTCTCAGCTCCTTCACCTTCTCCTCCGGGGCACACGATGCTGACCCCGCCAGTTCTTCAGTCTCTTTCCGGTTGTTCAACCGGACTTTTCAGATGACTTTGGAGGAGTTTGGTAGGAGACTTGGCCTCTCTTCTACGGGCGAGACTGTCGCCCCTAGGAGGGTCTTTCGTCAGCTTTGGCTGACCCTGGCCCAGACCACGTTTACGGAGCGAAAGCTCCAACAGGTCCACCTTCCCCCTATCCGTTGCTTTCTTAGATTGATGGGGAGCACTATTTTTGGCCGAAAGGAGCCGAACAACATCACAAATACCGAGCTCTCCATCCTGGGCGGTTACCTGAACGTTGACTGTGAGGGTCCTTTTACCCTCAACATTGCTTACTTGACCGCCCAGTACCTTCAGGCCCAGGGGCTGAAGGCGAAGGGATCTATTGTCTGCGGTGGCATAGCCACCATTCTTGCCCGTTCCCTTCTCCCCATTTGGCCTCGTGACTTACAGTACCTCGAGGGAGAGAGGTTACTGAGTCTGGATGCCATGCTTTCTCAGCATTGGCTGACCCTAGACTACCAGACATGGAAGATAGATGGTTCCTTGTCTGTAGACTTACCTTGTGACACTCTCCCCCGTCTAGAGCCCTTGCCTACTGTTGCTAGGGGCGCCCGACTTCCACCACTGCCTGACCTTCACCTTCCACTCCGACCACGACCACCTCCCACTGCAACCGCCGCCAAGAAGCGGCGTAGAGTTAAGACTGGAGAGGGGTCCACACCTTCAGGGAGTACCCAGCCTTCTACGGCTACTCCCATCCCGACCCCTACTCCCACTACTACTACCACTCCCACCGACCAGACACAGGCACAGCCGGTTCTACCGGATACTTTCGTGCCACCTCCACCCTTTGTGGCGTCCGCGGTCATGGACCAAGGGCGCCGTGACGGTTTGTTGATTGCCATTGCACAGCGACAGGCTCGTATGGAGAGGGACATGGCTCTTGCCTTGCACCCTCTGTACGAGTACCACTTGAGGCGACACCGTCCGATCCCAGAGGGCTGGCCACACCCTTCCTTCTACCGGTACCCAGCTGAGGGGTACCCGGAGTCTGCTGAGGAGGAGGAGGAGGACGAGGACCCTGAGGTGGCAGTGGAGAGAGCTCGAGCTGAGGAGCGGAGGAGGAGAGAGGAGGAGGCTGATCGGGAGTACACAGTGGTGGACGACGAGGACGACGAAGCTGATGGGTAGCTACTGGTCTACTCACTTCCCCAGTTTTCTGGCTGGTTTGGGGAAGTTCGTATTTTGTATGTATCTCTTACTCTTTTATTTTGTCTCCTTTTTATTTATTGCTTTTATTTCCTTTTGGTTGTATATTCCCGTTCCCCTGTATATATCTGCTGGTGTATGCTGGAGGACAACGAGGGCGTTGTCCGTTTTGGTTTGGGGAGGGTATTGCATCCTTTTGAGTCTGCATTTGCATTTGTTTTGCATTCATGTTCATTTTTCAGCTTGCATTGTTGTTTACTTCATTAAAAAATTCAAAAATTCCAAAAAATTAGAAAATTTCAAAAATCAAAATATTCACGTTTATTTTTGCATATAGGTTGAGTCGGAACGGTAGATTTCCGTGATGATAATGCACTATAACTTGTCAATTTACTTGAGCCTTGCACTTTATTGATAGTTTTTAGCTTTGTCATACGCTTAGTCTACGAGTTTCTGTTCAAATATAGCTGACTGTTTAGACTTGACCTGATAAATTGGCAAACTACCTGATAAATTCTGAGTTTTAGAGCCCATAACTGGTGACATTCATGACCAGTTCATTAGGAATTGAGAGTAGTACTCCTTGCATAGCATGTTCATCATTTCTGCACTTTTATGACATTCAATTTCTTGTCAAATGCACATATTCGGGTTTGTGGTTGGTGTCACATACAAGGAGGTGCTTGCAAATTTCCCTTTCCTTATATTTTTCACCCATTTAGCTCCACATAAGCCAAAACTTGCCTTTTTGACCCATTAGCTACATCCCAAATTAAGCCTGCCTGGTCAAGCTAGCTTAGTATGTCTTTTGTGGTATGATTTTCCGGCTGCAGTTTGGCCCGTATCTCTTTGTATGGAGTTGGTGTAAATAGAGGAAGGAGGAAAAAGAAAAAAAAGAGAATTGAAAAAAGAAAAAAACAGGAAAAACGTGAAAGAAAGGAAGAAAAAAAAAGAAAAAAAAAAGAAAAATGAAAAAGAAGAGGCTGGAACGTGAGAAAAAGAAAGAAAAAAAAAAGAGTTCAAAAAAAGTTGGGTTTGTTTGATTCGATTCATTTAGACGGTATTAAAAAAGGGAATTTTGTGACCGTCTGACTCCTCCATTCTTATTCCATATTTTTGAGGAGATTGTGTTTGAGTTTAGTGAGCTTTGTGCCAAATGAAGGGCACTTGTACTTAGTTTTTCAGTCAGTTGAGATTCGGATGGTTTATTATGGTCCTGTTAGGAACTAGCTTGACGCTTTTACCTCCACATTTCCATAATTTGTTTTGCCTTTTCTCACATGAACCTCACTATTCCGATATTATTTGTAAGCCCTCGGCTGTGACGGACATTATTGGTTGGAGCGTGTGCATTAGTACTTGAATTGTCTTTCATTTTTGTTGCATGCATGCTATGTAGGTCGCAGTTAGGTGAGTGACTGTATTTTCTTCTCTCTTTTACATATAACATTCACCCTTTGCTTCATGAGAGAAGAGTGACCACGAGAGAGTCCGATTTTGTTTGTCTTGCAAGGTCGATAGGTTGGCTATATTTCTGAACAGCTTATAATTCGTTTGTGTATTGACTGCTTAGCTGTAACTGTTAGTTTTTGTTGCATTAAATTGGTTCAAGTAGACAAGTTAAGCTAGCTCTGAGTTTTCATTTTCGTTCCATTAGTTGCATTTAAGTTTACTCGAGGACGAGTAAAGGTTCGGTTTGGGGAGATTTGATACGTGCATTTTATATAGTCTTTTTAGCCTATTTCAGCACGTATTTCCATGCATTTCTATACTGTTTATATAGTATTTTGCCCCGAATTGGCTACTTTGGTTCGTTTTGTCCATTTTGTAGAAATGAGCGCGAAAGTAATGGAATCGTACTCTTTTTCGTCCTTTTTGCATGCATTTAAAGGAGACGGGATTTTCCAGAGTGAGATACTGCAGTGGGAAGCGTCAAGGCACGGATTACGAGGCAGTTGGGTGTGGACTTGAGCTAATTTGAAGACAAAGGACTCGATCGAGCAGTTTTACCACTCGATCGAGTGGTTTTTACGTCCCCATTTGGTCGATCGAGTAGTTTTCTACTCGATCCAGAAGTTGCTGAAAGAGGAGTTACTCGATCGAGTAACTATCTACTCGATCGAGTAGATTATGCTGAGGTTTTGCTCGATCGAGTGGTTTTATTCCACTCGATCGAGTGGTTTTCGCTGTTATGGGCTTTAATTAGCCCGTGAGTTGATTTATTTCGATAAACTTATCTATTTTCCTATTTAAACCTACGTTAACTAGGTTATTAGGATCTTTTTATCTATCATCTTTTATCTTAGGCAGTTTACACAGAGAACTTTTACTACGTTGTTTTTCCCTTTCACTGTAACCTTGTTCTCGGATTTACTTTGCTCGGATTTTGTGTTCTTTACGTCGGATTCGCACGATTGTAATTCCTTTCTCTTCTCTTAATAATACTCAATCGTTTGTTTGCTTTAATTCCTTGTTTACTTCATTTATTTCCTTTGCCCTAATTTACTTTTATGCATTTTACTTGTTATTTCATCATGTTTATTGTTAGTTATTCATTTGTTATTAGTTTTGATATTAATAGCGATATGAGTAGCTAAATTTAATGCATGTTGGGATTAGGGGATCTGCGGTAGGAATGTGACGATGTAGTAAATGAATTAGATGAATTAATTGTGAGATTCTGTCACCATAGCAATTTAATTGTATTTATCGACTTAGTTGAGTGCACGCTTCTGAGTCATCTCTTTAATCTGGCTAAAATTAATCCTAGATCGAAAGATTGAACTAAATAGGCCTGCTATGAACAGTAGACTACCCTGACGAGAATAAAAGTTAAGTTAGTGGTATTTTAGGATAGAAAGTGGACCGAAAGGACCTTTCCACATCCGTCTTGCATTAATTCGTCTGAGTTGTTTACAGCTGAGTCACTGGACTACCGTAGTGAACCGAATTCCCGACATGTCTCTCTCTATCTGGTAGTTTAATCCTATTTTCTTGCCTTTATTGCTCTTGTCTCTACTTCTCTTCCTTTAAACTTCGTAGTTTAGAAAACAATTCAAACACCCCCCCCCCCCATTTGTGACCAAATAGACGGACTTCTACAGATATCTTGCCTCCCTGAGGAGATCGACCTGACTTCCCTAGCTATATAGTTAGTTTAGTTAGTTTATTTTTGACAGGCACACGACAGACGTGTCAAGTAGTTGTATTTGTTTAAGAAGTAAGGGAAGCCATGCTGTAGATACCTCATTTCTGCACCTCTCGCAAACCACTCGGTGATGATTGGGCCGCATGTTTGGTACGCGGAATGATTTGTGACAATTCGTAAGATTATCGTCAAGTGATTGTTCAAATATTAATATCTACCTCTTAGTTGTCATCTACGTCCCGATACGGTCGTTTTGACAGTAATTAGAGTACATTCGGAGTCCGGGCCTAAAACCGTCTCCATTTTCTGATAACCGTTAAATCCCGAGTCAGAATGTTCTGGAATGTTCCGGATATTTCTATTCCATATTTCATAATTTTCATCTTTTGGGTAAACAATTTCCCGTAATATTCACATAAGATATTAAGGAAAACCGAATTATTTCCGTCCTACCATAACTCAAACACGGAAATCTTTCTTCCGCAGGAACAGACGCAGCAGGTGCTGCGCCTCTTCCAAGAGACGCAGTTGCTGCTGCGCCTCTTCCCAGGCCCTTTTCTGCGTTTTTCTCGTATCTTTTTCATATCTTTCCGAGATTCACTTCCAAAGAGTCTCCGAAACCCTAATTCCTCCACGTGATTAGTATAAATAGGAGCCTTCGTTCCTCATATTTCTCACGCGAGTGTCCGCCCTTCTCTTCTCCCTTTGCATTCTAGACCTTTGTTCTTACTTTTTGGCGTCTACGTGCTTGAACATTCGACCATGTAAGCTCGGATCCTTCTGAGTACCAGCCTCGTTTGCATGACCGACCAATTTGACCAACTACACAATCAATTAACTTAATTAATCTAATCGTTTTCCTCTTACGAGGGCACTTTCTTTGCATTCGCGTCGAGCATCACTAATCGATATCTTAGTCCTTCTCGTTTCATCAAACGTGTAAGTCTGAGGGTGTAAATCTCTCTTTTATTTATTGTATTTTAATTATTGTATCACAATTGTAAGGTTTATGTCGAAAATATCATTAAAACCGATTTCTAAAACCGTCTTTAAAACCTCTTTTTACGGATTTCCAGTAGATAACCGTCGAGAAAGGACGCAAAGAATCGCTGCGCCTCTTGAAGGAGCGCGCCTCTGCTGCGCCTCTTCGTGAGGGCCGCCGCGCAGATTCCTGCTTCCTTTCTTCTTCGTTAAATCCTCTCGTTATTCGTCAAGTTTCTTTTATTTGTTCCGTTTGTTTGTTAATTCTTCATCGCGATAGCATATAATTCACACGTATATTATTATTCATCATTAATACATCTAATTCGTCATTAAAATTCGTCTTAAATCCCAAATAATCCAATATTTGCGGGTTTTCGTCATTAAATTCAATACCGGATTATAGAGATTCAATTCATCAATATTGGGTTTCTGGAATTCGTCTTTTATATAGTTTTCATCTGTCCTTTGTCGTATTTATCACATATTCGTCATTAATCCGTTGTATTTAACCTAATTAATTTAGTTAGTTTCTTAATTTGTTAAATAATCATTCGTTCATGTAAATTAATCCGTCTTAAATCCATCTCGTCCATGTTTTATTGTTTTATGACCATTAATCACATGTAAATAACCTATTATTCACTTTCATCCGAGTAAATAATTTAATCAACCATTAAATTCACCAACGAGTATTAACAACACGCAATTAAAACTTCACAACCGGAGATTCAAACAGAATGACGCAAAGAATCGCTGCGCCTATTCCAAAGGACGCAGCTCTTCTTGCTGTTCGGTTGAATTCTCACCCCGAACTCCGTTGTTGCTTGACCTAGTTTAATTAGTTTACGTTTAATCACCTATTATTCGTATTATCACCTTCTGACTTGTTCGTTAATTATTCTTTCTTTTATTCTTTTTCTCAAATTATCCGTTTTAAAGGTATTTTCGACATAAATCGCCTAATCCATTGTAATTATTGTAATTTTTATTATCGTAATTTTCCTATTGTATTCATCTTATTTCTTGTATCATTTGTATGTTTTCACATGCAATTGAACATTAAATCCTATTTCGACATTAATTGCATGCTAAACTAATTGTTAACCGACTTAGCTTAATTCTCACATGCTAGGATCAAAACTTGGATGTTGCATTGCATGCATATAGCCGACGATATATCAAGTACGAATAACTTCCCTAATCATTAGTAGAGGCCGCTATCGAGGCGGGCGGGATTAGGTGTTCGATCAAAAGAGCTTCCTAATACGTACCCTCACCCCTTACTCCAGATATCTGTGAACACCCGTGTTCATTGGCATCCACGAGAGTCATTCTAGACATAGAATGCTAAGGGTAACGATTGCTTAGTGTTCATGTCTCTACTTTTGTCTTGACATGACACGAGGTATTCGAACGGTTCCAATTTCCCATAAAAATTGGTGGCGACTCCACACAAAAATGCAAACGCTTGTTTCTCTTTTCCTCCCAAGCGCCCCCGTGGGCCCCTGCTGTCCACAGTTTGGCGACTCCGCTGGGGATCATACACTTACGTGTAGCAAGGGTGAAACTTGAACAAGGTTAGGGAATAGTTTGTATAAGACAATTGTCGGTTTTCATAACTCGGTCTTCCTAGACCGTTTTATTCGGCCTTCCTAGGCCCAACCCCAACCCATTCGACCAATCGTCCCGTCTAAACGGTCCTAATTCTTATTTGGGCCTAAGGATGGATAGCGATTGACGTCATCCATACCATGATGCTTACTCTTGTTTGTATCAAGGGCCTTCACTACTTGTGGAAATGGACTAGGAATCGGCCTTACTCTTGTTTGGTACGAGCCTCTCCACAGACTTCGAGTTTGATGGTTCGGTATGGCAACCCACCCTTTAAACCAAAACCCTTTTAAATGCACTCAGCATCCCGTTATAATGCTTGTATAAATGTGTGTACCTTACGTGATCACCATTTCTAAACAAAACCATGACGATTTTTCAAAAAATCAAAACCCATTTTCAAACAAAATTTCGAAATAGGCTTTCAATTAGCGCAAAATCCGGTCAAAACTTTGTCCGTTTGTCGTGTCAAAATTCGGGCCACAAGCCCATTTCAAAACCTCACTTCGAGTCCTTTCCTACAACTACACTATAGTTGACTAGGACACACATTTTCAAAAACCTTGTCTTTCTTCAAAGCTCACTCAACACAAGTGGCACACACCCACTTCACGAGTCAAAACATTTCTTCTTTTAGCAAGTGTGTTAGAATGGTCGATCGTGTTTTGATTCGTCGCCGATCTCTTATCCAGTTTTCAAGATGCTCGGATCCAGCGAAACAAACCTCCACCAACTTCAAGATGGTAATGATCGAATCCTAGCCGCGCTAGCCCAAATGCAAGTCACCCAAGACCAAGTCTATGACCGCCTTGAACTCATTGAGGGCCGTATCTATGCCGTAGAGGGAAGGTTGCCTCCTCATGAAAGTGAAGTACTAGGTGACTCTGATAATGAATCCAAGGATGAAAATCCTCTCATGGGGATGATCAGTAGGCGAGAAAAGACTCCAATACTTAGAGGAGCAATTAATGTACCTTAAGGGGGATGACATTTATAGGGAGAACAATCGCAAGTATGAGGCCATCAATTCCAAATTGCCAACTAACTTTAATATGACGGATATCCCTAAGTTCAAGGGACACGAGAACCCTTTGAACCACATCCGTGCCTTCAAGGATTACATGTCTATCAAAGGCATCAAACCCGAGATGTTCTTAAGGATCTTTCCTTCATCTCTTGACACCATCACGAAGCAATGGTTCTACTCCTTAGATCACAAGAAGGTCGCTACTTGGGAAGACGCCGCAATCGAGTTCTCTAAACAATATGCGGATAATGCCGAGATCCAAGTAAACATGCGTACTCTAGAGGTTCTTACCCAAAATGACAAAGAACGATTCACCGACTTCCTAAGTAGGTGGAGGAAGACTAGCACCCAACTAGTTGAACGCCCGGATGAGGCTACCCTTGTGGAGAAGTTTGTGGATAATCTCAAACCCATCTATGCCAATCATTTGAGATACCAAAACATCAAAACTTTCAAGGACTTAACCGTACTCGGGACAAGGATTGAAGATGACATCCGTAAAGGACTCTTGTCCAAAACGGTAGGTCGAGGATATCAAGGTTCCACGAGTCGTTCATACGGCTCTACTAGCAAGACCGATGAAGTTAACCTTCTCGAGCCATCCAAGAAAAGTACCCCACCAAGGAAATTCACAAATCTTGGGGACACTTACTCCAATGCTCTAAAAAGGTTAATGAAGCAAGGTAAACTCCAACCCATTGGACCTACTCCCGAACCCGAAAGGAAGTCCAAATTCTGGGACGAGAATTCGTACTGCGAATACCATAGGGGCAAGGGGCACGACACAGAAAAATGCTACAAGTTGAAAAACGTGCTTCAAGACATGATTGAAGATGGTCGACTACCAATACCACCGGGAGGTAAACCCAACAACACTCAGAATCCTCTTGGAGTTCTAGTGATCACAAGTGATGAATCTACCTTAGATTGCTCACACCTCATTTCTCCAATCGAAAATGAAATTTATGCAATCGAGAATGAAGAGCTCTACTCTACTATCTCCCCTACCATTTCCGACTTCATCACCTGGGCAAGGAGTGTGGATAGACAAGTTTGGGAATTAGAAAATATGGTGACAACTCTACATGATCCCAACGCAACACCCGAAGAACATGTACCACTAATCTTCTCTCAAAACGCTACTATGCAAGAAGTAGTCACCGTAGTTGATAAACTAGTCGACCAAATCATACGACTAGAAGGTGATATCATGAGAATGAGGGAACTAACTGCAATCAATGGAGTTTGGGCCGACGATGATGAGGACGAGTATCTCATTGAAAACTCCCTAGTCAAAGAAATAGTCCAAAATGGTGAAGACCAAGATGTGGACCACCTAACTCGTTCAGGTCGTCCATATCAAAGCACTACTCAAAATGGTCCAACCAACGTCATCACACCAAATGACAACGAAGATGACTCCACTGATCATTTGCTCAAGCAATTACAGAAGACAAAGGCTGATCTTTCAGTCTGGCAATTAAGTAGCAAGCTCATTCCCACATCGCCAAGCTTTACTGCAAGCTTTGGCCAAACTAAATCTAGCACATAACTTCACTCCTGAAGATGTAGTCAACTTGGTCTTCCAAGAATCACCGAAGCTAAGTAATCATATTACTTTCTCGGACGAAGATTTGCCACCTTTTGGCACTAGTCACAACCTTGCTCTATACATCACTGTCATTTGTCTAAAGAAGAATGTGTCGACGACCTTGGTGGATGATGGCTCTGCAGTCAACGTCATACCCCTCAAAACGGCATACAAGCTAGGCATGAAAGAGTCGGATTGGACCCCTACCAATCAAGGTGTGCGTGCGTATGACGGTACACGATGAAAGGTAGTAGGACTTGTTAACATAACCATAGCCACAGGGCCAATCGAACGAAAGGTTAACTTCCAAATAGTGGACATTGAAGCTTCATTCAACATACTTCTGGGAAGGCCCTGGATTCACGCTTCCAAAGCAGTAACATCCACCCTTCATCAAAAGATCAAGATCCCACTAAATGGCAAAGTAGTAACGATCACTTCGTCACCCATCAAAGCAATAATCGAAAAACAGTCGAACAATCAAGTCCTTGCGGATCCCGTATATGAACTTGGGGGCTTCCAAAGCGTGAGCGTCATAGAAAGCGAATTGGCACCCTTATACTATGATCCCTACTCCAACTTGGTGGTCAACCACATGCTCAAAACCCAGGGATACTTCCCTGGAATGCCTTTAAACCCTACTCTAAGAAGCACCTTCGCACCATACAAGGAAGGCAACTCAAAGAGGATACCACTTGGACTAGGGTACAAACCCACGAAAGAGGAGGTTCTCGAAATGGTTGCCCAAGTCCAAAACCGTATGCACGTAGGAGTCCAAATGCGACCCTATCTCCCTACTTTAAATGGATACTTTGTTCAAGAAGGAAGTCTAGAACTCTTTCACGGATTTCCCGAGCCTTGGCATTATCTCGAGAGGAAGCTAGCCGGAATCGAGATCTTTCACGATTGAGACTTTATCCCTCCAGAAACGGTTCCTACCGTCAAAACCCGTCAAGCACCTTGCTTAGACGGGCAAGCTGTTAGCCTATTGTTTGGAGAAGATCGATTCGTTAGGGCCGCGCAGGATAAGATCATTACCATGATACTTCAAGACGATCGCTTCAACCCCACCGCGTTAATCACAGAAACCAACGCAAGACAGCAGAAAGGATGGAGAAAATCAATCAAATGGACCAACAATCAAGGAAGACTCTTCAAGCTCACCATTGGAGAAGGAGAGATGTTCAAAGGAGAACCAGAAGACGATGAGTTCGAGTCGGAGTCGGAGTCAGAGTCGGAGTCTAGAGAAGTCATTAGAGAGTCTACTCCTGTCATCATCCCCACTCCCTTTGTTTCTCCTAGCTTAGCCTCGAGTAGTCACAGTAGTTCGGGAAATGCCCCAACCACTGTCCTTATGCCGCCACTGACCATGGATCAGTTGGCTTATTTGTTTCAACTTTACTCAAATCTTAATATGAATAAATCAGGTTCTTCTTACTCTTTGTGTTATCTTGAGTGCAATTCTGTTTATGATGATACTGAGGATGACCAAGACCCAGACTTGATCGAAATACCTCCCTATGTAGCCAAAGAAATACTACAGGAAGGGGAAGGGGGACCAGTAATAGAGGACACCGAACCCATCAATGTAGGAACCGAACTAGAACCCCAAGAACTTAGGATAGGGACTACCTTGAGCTCTACCGAAAGGGCCGATTTCATAGACCTCCTAAATGAATTCAAAGACGTTTTCGCTTGGTCCTACAAAGACATGCCAGGGATCGACAGGGATATCGCCGAACATAGGATTCCGATTAAGCCAGGTTTCAAACCCAGAAAACGAAGCTTCGACGAATGAGAACAGAATGGGCTCTAAAGATTAAGGAAGAAGTTGACAAACAATTCAAAGCCGGGTTCATCAAAGTTTCCGAGTATTTTGACTGGGTAGCTAACATAGTACCCGTACCCAAAAAGGATGGGAGAATCCGTGTTTGTGTTGACTTTAGGGACTTAAACAAAGCAAGTCCAAAAGATGACTTCCCTCTACCTCACATTGACATATTGGTGGACAATACCGCTGACCACGCGTTACTATCCTTCATGGATGGGTACGCGGGTTATAATCAAATCAAAATGGCCATGGAAGATATGCATAAAACCGCATTTGTCACCCAATGGGGAACCTATTGTTATACGGTAATGCCATTTGGATTGATCAACGCCGGAGCTACATATCAACGCACCACAACTACACTCCTACATGACATGATGCACAAAGAAGTTGAAGTATACGTAGATGACATGATTGTCAAGTCCAAGGAAAGAGAGGGATATATTGCGAACCTTCGCAAGTTCTTCGCAAGGCTACGAAAGTACAACATGAGGCTCAATCCTCAGAAATGCATATTCGGGGTAACATCTGGCAAACTCCTGGGATACGTTGTTAGCCAACAAGGTATAGAAATAGATCCTTCTAAAATCAAAGCTCTGATCGAAATGCCACAACCTCAAACAGAAAAAAGAAGTCAGAGGATTCCTGGGAAAAGTACAATATATAAGTCGATTCATATCGAAACTTACGATGATTTGTGAGCCTATCTTCAAGAAACTCAAGAAAACAGACCACACCATGTGGGATGATGATTGTCAGAAGGCATTTGACCGGATCAAGGAGATATTGACTAAACCACCAGTGCTCATGCCACCACAACAAGATCAACCTCTTGGTTTATATCTCACAGTAACCGAAACAGCCATGGGTGCCATGCTGGCTCAAACTGTAGGAAGTGAAGAAAGAGCTATCTACTATCTTAGTAAGAAGTTCTTGGAGTACGAGTGCAAATACTCACAACTCGAAAAGACATGCCTCGCTCTTGTGTGGGCAACGAAGAAGCTACGCCATTACATGCTTAGCTACTCCGTCAAAATATACTCCAAAATGGATCCAGTCAAATACCTCTTCGAGAAACCCGTCCTCAACGGACGCCTAGCAAGACGGACACTGATGCTCTCAGAATTCGACCTCAAATACGTGCCACTGAAAGTTATAAAAGGTCGCGCCGTCGCCGAATTTTTCGCAGAAAATCCTATCAATGACGCACAAACAATAGATACTTGGTCATTTCCAGACGAGGATATACTCCAAACTGATGTAGACTCCTGGGACCTGTACTTTGATGGAGCATCGAACTTAAGAGGATTCGGAATATGAGTGTTGCTCATTTCTCTTGAAGGCGAGCATACACCAATTGCTGTCAAACTCGACTTCGAGGTGACAAACAATGCTTTGCGAATCTGAAGCTTGTCTCATTGGACTACAAGCGGCGGTGAGCTTAGGCATTAAAAACCTCCGAGTACATGGGGATTCACATCGATCATCAACCAAGTTACATGATCTTGGAAAATCCGAAGCGAAAGCCTCGCACCTTATCAGGCTAGAATAGACCAAGTCGCTCAATTCTTTGATCACGTAACCTACCTACACCTACCTCGGGAATAAAATCAATTTGCAGACGCTCTTGCGAAACTTGCATCTCTGACTAATATGCCGGATCACATGACGGAAATGCCTTTGTGCATCGAACGACGGTCAGAGCCGGCTTATATCCACCAAATCACCGATAAAGAAGAGATCGCGCAGGAACCCTGGTTCCAAGCAATCCTGAATTATAAGCTTAATGGTACCTATCCACCGGATATGGACAAGAGGGGACAACGTGCTATACGCCTACTCGCTTCCCAATACGTTCTCATGCAAGGGGAATTATACAAAAGAACACCTCTTGGTGTAGTCCTACGTTGCCTTGATCATTCACAGGCACGAAAGGTGATGGAAGAAGTCCACGACGGAGAATGCGGTCCTCACATGAGTGGGCCCATGATGGCGAAGAAAATCACACGTTTGGGATATTATTGGACCACAATGGAATCCGATTGCATCAAATACGTAAGACATTGCCACAATTGCCAAATCTTCGGGAATGTACAACATGTCCCTCCTTCATTACTCTATACAATGACATCCCCTTGGCCATTTTCTGCATGGGGAATTGATATAATCGGAAAGATAACCCCAGCCGGAACAGGAGGTCATTATTTCATTCTAGTAGCAATTGACTATTTCACCAAATGGGTAGAAGCGGCTTCCTACACTAGTCTTACAGCTAAAAATGTGGCAAAGTTCATACAAAACAACATCATCTGTCGATATGGTTACCCACATGAGATCATTAGTGATAATGGATCACATTTCCAAGCTGAGACCGAGCAATTGCTAGCTAAATACAAGATTAAGCATCACCACTCTTCGCCCTGTAGACCACAGACTAACGGCGCGGTAGAGGCGGCAAACAAGAATGTTGTCACAATTCTCAAAAAATTATTGACAACTATAGTGATTGGCCAAGCAAGATACCCTTTGCTTTATGGGGGTATCTAGGGATGTCAATGGATCGGGTTTGGGTCGGATAAAGCCTCATCCGTTATCCATCCGTCTTTTTAAAATCTCATCCAACCCGTCCGTCATCCGTGATACATATCATCCGTCATCCATCCATCCATCATCCATGGATGAAACGGGTGGATCGGGTGATAAACGGGTGTTGTGCATTTATAATTTCAAGTTTAAAAAAATGATGATTTTTTTTTCTCTACAAAAATAAAGTTAGATAATTAATTTAGTTTAACTTTCTAGTGGGTAGGCTTACAAAATATTTATATTGAGAGTAGAAAAATATGAAAATTTAAATATTTTATATCTTAATAATGTGTTATATGCAAAAAAAATTAAATAAAAAATAATAAAATCGGGTGATGGATGGATGGCGGGTGGATGGCGGGTGGAATTTCTTCATCCAACCCATCCGTCATCCACATCCGTTTCATCCGTCATCCATCCACCATCCATTTAAATCGGGTTTTCATCCATCTTTTAGGATCGGGTGGATCGGGTTTTGATGGATGCGGGTGAAATTGACATCCCTAGGGGTATCATACATCTGTCAGGACGCCCACTGGGGCTACTCCTTTCTATTTGACCTACGGCATGGAAGCTGTACAACCAGTCGAGCTAGAAATACCATCCTTGCGTATTTTACTCGAAAGTCAAATCCCGGAAGCCGATTGGAAGAGGGATAGATATGAAGAACTCATCCTCCTGGATGAACGTAGGCTACGCGCCTTGCATAATGTCCAAACATATCAAGCACGTATCAAACGAGCTTTCAACAAAAGGGTTAGGCCAAGAAACATCAAAGAAGGAGACTTAGTACTTAAATCGGTTAGAGCTCTTTTACCTGTTGACCCGCGAGGAAAATTCAAACCTAATTGGGCCGGACCATTTCTAGTCAAATCCATACTCCCAGGGGGTGCAGTTAGAATCACAGACCTAGATGGGAATGAGTTTTCAAACCCAACAAACCTCGACCAACTAAAACGGTACTATGCCTAGAATAGGAACAAAAACGCGCCTCGCGTAACCCCACGTGTCGCTCTTGTGGCACTAAATAAACGGCCCCCCAAAGCCGAAAATAAGCTAATGTCACTGTGCTCTTGCATTTTGACAAATTTGTCATCCTCGTATCATCAAATAAACTAAATTCGCACCTTCAGAGTAAGCAAAAGCTCATGCTTATTTCCTCAGTTCATTACAAGCTCTTGCTTAGAACAATTATTCTTTTACATTTACTCGAACTACGCGCAAGGGTTTGATTTCATTTTTTAAGTGAATACGTAGGCAATCCTTCACAGGATTCAACCCATTATATCTAAAATGTAAATAGAAGGACATTTGCATTGCATTTGAAATTCGACAAGAATAATAAATAGAAAATCACAACGGTTTCATAACCATTTAACCTTTTTTATTTCATTCATTTTCTAATAATAATAGTAAGCTACATAATAAAAATAGAATAGGCTAGGATTCTAAAACCCCCTTTTTTTTATTACAACAATAAATAATAATAATAATCAAATAATAAATAAAGACTCGGGCTATTCTTCCATCTTCCCCTTGCCCTTGTCATTCTTATCATATTTCTTGTCACGGCCTCGAGCCGGACGCTCTTGCGCCACTTCAGACCTAATCACCAACGGTCTTTCTCGAGGCCTAGATTTTCCATTCTTGCCAATCACCATTTCCGCGACAGGAGTAGTCTTTGGTTTCTTCGAAGGATGAACAACTTGAAACCCGGCTTCTTCTTCTCCCTCTGTCAGGTTTTTCTCTTTCTCTTTCTCTACCTCGCGCACCTTGAAGTCAACGGGCTCGCGCTTCCTCAGTCTCTCGCGCTCTTCCGGAGTAGTAGCCTTTCTCCATCTCAGATAAGAATCCGACACCCACAAGGCATTGGCAGAGAAATTCAAGAACCACATGTTTCTTTGGGCCCATTTAATGGCCCACTCTCTTCGACTCTCGTAGTAAGCGCCATAGCGATCATGGGGACGGTGTCAAGCCTCGGGATCGTCTGTTTCAGCCCAACTTGTCTCATCACCTTTCCGGAAGATGCACACCATAAACTCCAATCCGGGAATGCGCACGGACCTAGTGGGATCCAAAGAAGACACTCCGGTGGACGGATTTGAGGTGCCACCACGGTGCGACCCACCTAATCAACGGGCCATCGTCGCTCTTGACTTGTTCTTCCGAATCACGGACCCGAGTGAAGTCCACCATGTACAACCTCGTCCTCATCGCAATCGAGCGGGCATGATAGGAAAGCACATGAACTGGGGGCTCGATCAATCGGAGCCGTTCCATAAGCTAAACCTACCAAAAGCGGGTATTAGACATCAAAAAAAAAAAAAAAAAAAAAAAAAAAAAAAACGAAAAAAGAAAAAACGACAAAAAAAAAAAGTAAAAAAAAAAAAAGAAAAAAAAAAGAAACGTCTTTTACCTGTAGAAGGACGGGGCTTCCCAAATACGGTTGATCGCGGTTGATTTTCCTACTATCCAAGCCCAAAATAATCTCTCCTAAGCATAAGCAAGGGGGCTCTGCGCGACTCTCCATCCGCTCAACAAGGCCCAGAAGACGGGGATCACCTCTCAAGTCTTCATCAACATGCCCTTGAAAGACATACACATGCAACAAGCAAAAGCCAAATGCCCTCCGCCTAGCAACATGAGAAACGGTGGGGTCGGCTCTGTTGATGAATCGATCTATGAAGTCCAACATTCTCACGCCTTTCGAGGTAACTAGACGGTCCACCTCAAGTCTAGTCAATCCAAGCAAGTCTCTAAATTTGCTCTTGTACCCTTGCGAAGTAGAAGGAATGGCAGGCAAATGTTCGGGATCTCACCCACCAATAGCATCAATTTCTTCAGGAAATGGGCAAATATCACCTCCAGGGAACGCAAAAACATGGTAATTCGGGTCCCAATAGTCAAGGCAAGCATCCAAGAACGGTTTAACAACCTTGATGAGTTTTAAACTCAACAAAGACCCAAAATTATAAGCACCCATATCATGCTTCTCCATATTTGAAAATTCGTTGGTCCATTCTTTCAAGCGGATCTCCAAAGTATTCATGACGAAAGAATTTATTTTGAGAGTTTTATGCAAGTAGACGAAGAAGAGACGGAAGATTTGTATGAATAAAAGCTCCATCGACGTCTCTATTTATACTAATTTCTGTTTCCAAAAATCCGTCAGAGCAGAACACCTTGGGAACAAAGCGCAGACTGGCTGCGCCTCTTCAAAGGGACGCAGCTCATGCTGCGCCTCTTCCTCAGCTTCACTTCTATGATTTTCCGCGTTGGATCTTTCCTAATTCCATGTCGAATAATTTTCTATTCCTACGGGTTATTATTTTGGTAAATACGTGAGAATTACCATGTTTCAGGTTTCCTAATTCCGCGGGCACAAATTTCGAGGCGACATCGATATTTTCGCCATTTTACCACACGTGCACATTTTTCATTTTAGGAAATAATTTTCATTCTCATCTTAGGAAATAATTTTCGTTTTAATTCATTTACATTTTTCATTTAATTCATTTATTTTAGAAAATAATTTTCAATTTATCGAATTTCAACATTTATATATTAATTTCAATTTCTTAATTTCATTTCTACATTTCTAGCTTATAGATTTCTGTTTTTCCCTTTTTTTTAGGGGGTAACCCTCCCTACCGTCCGGTCATTTCCGGCAAATTTTTTGCATTTTTTTGCATTCTTTTGAGTCTTTCGTTTCGCGCTAATTGAGGCCATATGTATATACAAATGAAAGTTTTGCGTGATTTCTATGTAAATTTCGGCAGCATGACGGCGTAAACTGTCATCTACCAAACTTGTTCAAAACTAACCTGCAGATACAAGCGACACAACCCAGCAGCAAAGGCTCTCAGGCCATGTTATATACACCAAACAAGGGAATGTACAACAAACTGGGGGCTCGAGCCCCAAACAAAGTCCAAAAATGTTCAAAATCAGTGTCCAAATGTACAAAATACGACAAAAAGCTACACAAAACTACTGCTGGGTGCCCTCCAACTCTGCAACTCTCGCCGCAAGAACGGCGATCTCGGCGTCCCGAACCTCGAGCTCCCTCAACAAGCGAGCTGTCTCCTCCCGAGACTGGGTCAACTCTCGCTCCAGCTCGCGGTCACCCTGTAAACAATAAATTGGCTCATGTCAATCGTTTCAAACAAAATCGGAAAATCAAAAATCAAAAATGAAATAGGCATAAGGTTCATACCTGACGACCTCGACCGCTGACAAGTGCCTCGACGGCAGTAGCTCGCAACCGGTTGGCCACCCTCCACAACGCCACACACCGAGACGGCGCAACCTGCATTTTCAAAAAGAAATTCTCAACAATTGAACAAACTCAATCAAATGTGTTCTTACACAAAAGTTATGCAAGTTAGAGGCTCACCCTCCGAATCAGATGCTGTCAATCGTCCAGGCCAGCATCCGTCACAGCTACGTCAAAGTCACGCAGCTCAGAAATCGTCGTCCTCTCGGTCGCGTCAGTGTACTCGAGGGTCTCGGGGTACTCTGGGGGCTCGATGCCCGCCGCCTCGACCTCCTGCAAAGTCAAATGGTTCTCATTAATCGATGATCTTTCATCATAATTCTCAAAATCAAATCAAGAGGAAAAATAAAAGATGCTCACCACTACCGGCCAGTACGCCAACCTCCCGTAAAGGAACGCCGATTAGTCCTCGCCAGGAAGAAGAAGGGCGTCACCACTGGCACCAGCCAAGTCCGCCTCCGTCTCAACCTCAGAAGGCTCCCTAAACATCGTCCTGGGAGGATCGACGGGAACCGTCAACACGTCCCGAAAACACTGACGAGCCAAGCGCTCACCCAACTACCACACAGGACCCATCGACGTCCTCAACAGCAGTCGGCTCGGGGTCCCAGGCCGAAGGACCTTAGCCACAAAAAGAGGCGCTCCAGCGTACTCCGCCCAAGGTCTGGGCACCCACTGTGACAAGATAAAAAAAGAGGATCATTTCTATGATCAATTAAAAGCAAATATAAGAAGCACGAGTGAATATAAGTGAGATACTCACGCTGTCCAGCTGAAGAGCGTTCACGTCCCGCCGGTAGACGTTGTGAGAAGAACGCTTGCTCTTCGTCCGGCACATCACCCAATCCCTCACCACGGGATAGGCCTTCTCCAGCGGCTCCGTCCTCTTGGGCGCGAGGCTCGGGAAGTAGGATTACACCCACGCCTGTAAAGCAAAATAATCAATGACGATCTTTCGTGATTTGATAAAGAAAGGAATTTACTTTGGTCTAAAGGAAGGTTTATACCTCCAGCAGTAGTCCAGGTCCGACAACACCAGGAGAAGTCCCCTTCTCCATCAACTCCGGACGAAACATGGCCCCCATGAAGCGGATGAGGACCGCGAAACCAGCAGTGACCCAGTCCCAACGCCCTAGGGAACTCAGGTCAGAAAGGAAGGGAAGAAGCTTCGTCGACAGCCTCTCGCCCTTGTCTCCGAGGTAAATCGAAGACAGAAACCACCAGAGCCACAAACGAGCCCTCTGCTCAGCTGTACAGGGAGGAGGAGCCGTCTCCCTCCCGTCAATCGTCACCAGCGCCGGGGTCTTTCCCGCAAAGTAGTCTCGAACGTAGGAACTGGGTATCAAACCCGGCACTGTAACAGCCTTCGGCGACAAGTTCCAGCCGATCAATCTCCTCGCCTCGGCCGAGTCCACCCTCATGGCGGTCTCTGGCCACTCCACCTCCTCGGTCCCGCACGGCACCGAAATCATCTTTGTAGTCCTCCAGAGTGACTCCCACGTCACCGAAAGGCATGTGGAACGTGGAAGTCGTATCCCAGAATCGGTCCAAGAAAGCGCGGACCAGGCTAAGGTTAGCCCGCAGTTTCCTCTTCGCGATGTCCTTCCAGACCTGCACCAAAGGACCGAACGCTCCACGCTCAATCATGGCCCGCTCCTCCGCCGACAGCCGCTCGTAGTGCTCCATCGCTGTCGTGTAACCCGAGAACGACCTGATGTTCCCGGCCTCCTATTGTGATTTGAAACAAAAGCTATCTTTAGTTTTGAATGAAATTTGAAAGGAATTTGAACAAATGAATGAAAGAGGACGAGTAATGAGTAGTGAATTCCTATTTACCAAACTCTTCACCGTCCTGTAGGACAGGTGACCCTCTGCAGCCCACAGCAGGTACCTGCTCTCCCAAGTCTTAGCCCACGCAGGAGTTCCTCTCAGCTGACGACCTCCTCGCCCGACGTTGGCCCGTCTCGGGGCCTCCTCCTCCTCGACAGCCTCCTCCTCATGGACCTCGTCCCCAGCAGCCATCACCGCAGCGGTGAAGGCCTGCTCTAAAGCCTCCTCGACAGTAGTAGCGTCTATCTCCATGGGAGCTCTCCCAGAAGTAGAAGCCTCATCATCTGCAACATTAAAACAAATTTAGGCCGCGTCACGTGACGACAAGCCTTGGTTAAAGGATTTTCGAGCCTTCGGAAGCCCTGAAATCGCTCTTTTCTTGCCACCCTTGGCCATATTCCCACCTACCCGATCACTCATGTGGTAGTTTGGGTCAAGTCAAGTCTAATTTGAAGCCCAGTCTCGGGTTCAAGCCGAAATTCCGGCAGCATTTCGTTATAACAACGATTATGCCCTAGAAAAGTGTCCTGAAAAAGCCATCACAAACCAAAATTCCGAGATGGTAGAAAGTTTACCCATCATTCAAGGATCCCAAATATCAAGTTTCATCGCAAATGGGCAATCCTAAGACTATTTTCGAAGCAATTTACGGTTTAGCTGTGAAACCGTCTCAAAATTCACTCAAAGGCTCAAAACTCAACAAAAATTCGAGACAAATACATGGTTATGTTCCTAATATTACCTATTATCCATTTCTAATGTCAATTTGACAAGGCAAATGCGTTTGGGGGAAAAGCCCCAAAATTTCGATCAAATGGGTCATAAACCCTAATTTTTTCGGCTCAAAATTGGACAAATGTAGACGATTAATGCAAGAATGAGACACATATCTCGATTAGTCATGATTAATGCAAACTTTTGGATCAAACCTTGGCAGAAATGGTGAATATTTGAGAGAGAAATTGTGTGATTTGTGTTTCGAAATAATGAACATAAACCTCTGATTATCGCGTTTTTACGCAGAAATAACACTTTGGGGAATAGACGCAGCAGGCGCCGCGCCTCTTCCAAGAGACGCAGCTCTTGCTGCGCCTCTTCCTTGTGTTCCCTCCATACGGATTTTCAAAAATTCGTTATGAATTCGTTATTTGTGGGCCTATCTTTGGTGCGCCTCTTCCCCGATGCTATTTTATTCTTTTGGTCCGTTTGACGATTTTCTTTCGTTCCGGCCCGCATTTCCAAGCCAGCAGCAGACTGTCGCACGTTATTTACTCCTTCCAAGACCTTTTGCTTGTCGCAACGAGCATTTATTCCTTCACAGAATTCGACACACCTTCATTATGTCTCCAGCGAGAGTAAGCGGATATACTTTCCCTCTCATGACAAGAAGAATAATTCCCAATCACGTCTCCAGCGAGAGTAAGCGGATGTACTGTCCCTCTCAAGACATGAGGATTGACATCTACCTAAGCAGATTTCCCCTCAGCAGTTCCCGCCTGTGTCCTGCTACTCGCAATTATTTCTCGAAGACTACCTAAGCAGCTTTTCTCTCAGCAGTTCCTGCCTGTGTCCTGCTACTCACATTATTTCGTGTTTCCCCGCGGAGTTCGACAAAGGAGTCGTTCTCTAGAAGTTCCCAAACCAATAGAGTTCCTATACCCAAGCTTTAGTTACCCTTAAGTTGAACTTATATTTGGCCTCCTTCCCGTCAATGCTTTCCTTTAGGGCTCCATACCCTAGCACAATCCTTATGTATCTTTTAGGTCTTAACCTTAGCTCCCATGCTTAACCTTAGCTCCTATGCAACCCCGGAAGTATCTCGAGAAGAAGTCTCAGGTATGATCTCTCCTTATGGCTGGCGAGCCTCCTTACGTAGTCTAATGGACTTTAAACGACCCTCCCCGATAGTCGACGGACTCTAAAATGTTCCCGACGACGGTCCTTGGCTCAGACCCCTTGAGCCGCCTCGTGTCGCCATAGTCGTCCGGTTGTAATCTTCGATTGACCTGATGGCTATACTTTGACTTTCGCCTTGTCCAAGCCTCAGTCAAAGTGGGGGCTCTGTAGATTCCTCATTTCTGCACCTCTCGCAAACCACCCGGTGATGATTGGGCCGCATGTTTGGTACGCGGAATGATTTGTGACAATTCGAAAGATTATCGTCAAGTGATTGCTCAAATATTAATATCTACCTCTTAGTTGTCATCTACGTCCCGATACGGTCGTTTTGACAGTAATTAGAGTACATTCGGAGTCCGGGCCTAAAACCGTCTCCATTTTCTGATAACCGTTAAATCCCGAGTCAGAATGTTCTGGAATGTTCCGGATATTTCTATTCCATATTTCATAATTTTCATCTTTTGGGTAAATAATTTTCCGTAATATTCACATAAGATATTAAGGAAAACCGAATTATTTCCGTCCTACCATAACTCAAACACGGAAATCTTTCTTCCGCAGGAGGAAACCCCTTGGGAACAGACGCAGCAGGTGCTGCGCCTCTTTCAAGAGATGCAGTTGCTGCTGCGCCTCTTCCCAGACCCTTTTCTGCGTTTTTCTCGTATCTTTTTCATATCTTTCCGAGATTCACTTCCAAAGAGTCTCCGAAACCCTAATTCCTCCACGTGATTAGTATAAATAGGAGCCTTCGTTCCTCATATTTCTCACGCGAGTGTCTGCCCTTCTCTTCTCCCTTTGCATTCTAGACCTTTGTTCTTACTTTTTGGCGTCTACGTGCTTGAACATTCGACCACGTAAGCTCGGATCCTTCTGAGTACCAGCCTCGTTTGCATGACCGACCAATTTGACCAACTACACAATCAATTAACTTAATTAATCTAATCGTTTTCCTCTTACGAGGGCACTTTCTTTGCATTCGCGTCGAGCATCACTAATCGATATCTTAGTCCTTCTCGTTTCGTCAAACGTGTAAGTCTGAGGGTGTAAATCTCTCTTTTATTTATTGTATTTTAATTATTGTATCACAATTGTAAGGTTTATGTCGAAAATATCATTAAAACCGATTTCTAAAACCGTCTTTAAAACCTCTTTTTACGGATTTCCAGTAGATAACCGTCGAGAAAGGACGCAGCAACTGCTGCGCCTCTTCGAAGGAGCGCAGTTCTGCTGCGCCTCTTCGTGAGGCTGCCACAGTTCCTGCTTCCTTTCTTCTTCGTTCGTCCTTTGTTATTCGTCAAGTTTCTTTTATTTGTTCCGTTTGTTTGTTAATTCTTCATCGCGATAGCATATAATTCACACGTATATTATTATTCATCATTAATACATCTAATTCGTCATTAAAATTCGGCTTAAATCCCAAATAATCCAATATTTGCGGGTTTTCGTCATTAAATTCAATATCGGATTATAGAGATTCAATTCATCAATATTGGGTTTCTGGAATTCGTCTTTGATATAGTTTTCATCTGTCCTTTGTCGTATTTATCACATATTCGTCATTAATCCGTTGTATTTAACCTAATTAATTTAGTTAGTTTCTTAATTTGTTAATTAATCATTCGTTCATGTAAATTAATCCGTCTTAAATCCATCTCGTCCATGTTTTATTGTTTTATGACCATTAATCACATGTAAATGATACCACTTGTTGGTGTATGGGGGAGTATTGGAGGTAGAGTGGAGATTAGTTGTTTGTTTAGTTGATTAATTTGTAGGTTGATTAGTTGGAGTTTAGTTTGAAGGAATTAGTTTGTGTATTGATTTGTTGTGAAATTGTTGGATACACTTGGGTTCACTTGGGTTCATTGAAATGGGAGAGGAGGTCCTCTATTTATAGAGCTCCTCCTCCTCCTCCTCCTACATCCTAAGAACACTCTAGAGGACATTCTAGAGTGGCCTAGACACGGAACTCTCTAGAGTTCCTTACCACTTATACACATGTATAGAAGGATCTAGAAGAGTCATGTATGCTCTATCCGAGTAAATAATTTAATCAACCATTAAATTCACCAACGAGTATTAACAACACGCAATTCCGGCTTCACAGCCAGAATTCAGGTCAGGAACAGACGCAGCAACTGCTGCGCCTATTCCAAAGGACGCAGCTCTGCTGCGCCTGTTCCGGGTTGAATTCTGTCCCTGAACTCCGTTGTTGCTTGACCTAGTTTAATTAGTTTACGTTTAATCACCTATTATTCGTATTATCACCTTCTGACTTGTTCGTTAATTATTCTTTCTTTTATTCTTTTTCTCAAATTATCCGTTTTAAAGGTATTTTCGACATAAATCGCCTAATCCATTGTATTTATTGTAATTTTTATTATCGTAATTTTCCTATTGTATTCATCTTATTTCTTGTACCATTTGTATGTTTTCACATGCAATTGAACATTAAATCCTATTTCGACATTAATTGCATGCTAAACTAATTGTTAACCGACTTAGCTTAATTCTCACATGCTAGGATCAAAACTTGGATGTTGCATTGCATGCATATAGCCGACGATATATCAAGTACGAATAACTTCCCTAATCATTAGTAGAGGCCGCTATCGAGGTGGGCGGGATTAGGTGTTCGATCAAAAGAGCTTTCTAATACGTACCCTCACCCCTTACTCCAGATATCTGTGAACACCCGTGTTCATTGGCATCCACGAGAGTCATTCTAGACATAGAATGCTAAGGGTAACGATTGCTTAGTGTTCATGTCTCTACTTTGTGTCTTGACATGACACGAGGTATTCGAACGGTTCCAATTTCCCATAAAAATTGGTGGCGACTCCATACAAAAATGCAAACGCTTGTTTCTCTTTTCCTCCCAAGCGCCCCCGTGGGCCCCCGCTGTCCACACATGCATGATTAAGTAATATATAAATGTCAAAATGAGGTTAAGTTAATATTGATAAATTGTTTCTATCACATGTTTGTAACGTCACGTTTAATCTTTGGTTATTGGCCGTAATCGTAGATTAAGTTTGTTCATTCATTCTAAAAGTCGAGTGGCACGGAATTGAATTAGACTAAGCATGTGTAGTAGGACGACCTAGTCATGGACGAGAGTTTCTCTAGGACCCGGTCTATGGTTGACACTAATATCGTAAGGTGGGTGTCTTTAAGCCTAAACAATTGACAATATTGTTATTACCAAGTTTAACATAATCATATATTTACGTAATTGGCATGTGTGACCCGACCTCCCTAGACATTTTATTTATTTTTTTATTATATCAAACCAATCAACCAAAGCAAGTGTTAATCTACCAAGGTAAAATTCAATCCATAACAACTAAATTATAAACTCCCGTCTCCTTTGGGTTCGACCCCTAAGACTACATTAATTTGTTACCTAGGGTATAAATATTATCTTTGCATAGGTGTGCGATAGGCTATCAAATTTTGGCGCCATTGCCGGGAAGACGGTCTTTTTTGCTAATTAGTTGTTGAATTTTATCTTATTTTATTTTGTCTCGAGGAACACTTGTTCCTTGAGGTCTTCTCACGGTTTCTTTGTAGTTTTAGTGCCTATTTTGTAGGTGATAAAGCTATTGGCCTTTCATAATGAGTTACGAATTCGTCCCACAACTCCAAGATGAGCCTTTTCCTGACTATCTTGACCGATTCTACTACTTTTGCGATAGTCTCATCTCCCTTGGACATCTCCTTGATGGGGATTACTTGGGTCATTTCGTGCTTGGCGGCATGGATTCCGAGACCCGTGGATTGGCTCTAAAGTTGAGTAATGGGAGTCTCTACTACATGATTGGGCCGGAACTTTGGAATTTTTTAAATTTCATGGCTTCCGAATGTCGGGAATTAGCACGCCAATTCCATTATTGGCGCATCGAAGAGGAACTTAAAGTGTTACAGGCTCATTTGGGAAAAAATTCTCAAGAGAAACCGAGACGACGTGAGCCTATCTTCTCTCATTTTGCTTTTCTACCTCCCCATTGTGAGTCTTTTGCTACTAACGATTTTGACCTATTGGATGATGATGATGGTCTGATTTTGTCTTTTAAAATCCCCCCTAGTGTCATTCAAATAGAAAATGTAGAGACTCATGTTGATGGCATTAACCCCATAGTAGATGAGTCACCTTCTACAAATGAATTTGTCGAGATTCCTTGTGATTCTAATGAGGTTTCTCCCGAGTCTTTTGACCCACTTGGCAATCCATTTGTAGAGGATGTTGTTGATCCATTCGAGAAAGATAGAGGGCTAAGCAATTTTGATACGGAAATTAAGTGGGATAAACCCCCTATTTTTGATGACCCTCTCCTCCATTATTCTTTATGCCACCCATTTGAGACCATATATGATTATAATTTGTGCTCTAACGATTTATTTTATGGTCTTAAGCATGATGCTCCATCTCTTGCTGACGAGTGGAGTGATACGGTGGTAATATTTGAAGTCTCTCTTGCGCCCATCGATAAGATTTATAAATTTTTATCCTTGCTCTTTCATGCTTTAATCTTATCAATTGCGTACATATGCTTCCATGTTGCTCAGGCGCAGATATATGATAGACTTATAAGGGCTTTGACGAGTTTTTTAAGCAACAAAAGTCCTTTGTTCCCAAGCCCCTTCTTAAGCTAGCTTGGGGGAAGTTTCTAAGATTTAGTATGCATTTATTTTTCTTTATTTTTCGCATGTGTCATTTCCATCTCCTCTTGTTGGCTTTACTTGTCTTTCTTTGTGGTTGTTTGCGGTTAACCCCGTTTTACACATTGAGGACAATGTGGTGTTCTAGCTTGGGGGAGGGATTTGGTGTGTCTAGTTGTTTTATTGATTTCAAATAAAAAATCAACAATTTTTGAAATTTGTGTTGGTTAGTGTAGCTTTAGTGAGAATTTTTGAAAATTTGTGTTGCTTTTTGCTCTAATCTTTTGCTTGTCCTACTTATGCCCCTTTGTTTATCCCATGTTTGGCTTGATAGCTCTTGATTCGCTACTTTTGACGGGATATAGCACGCATGGGGATGTCTTGACATAGTAGGTGGAAGATGGAATTTAAACCAAGTAGGCTTGATCTTGACTTTTGGCAAGCTACAAAATTGGTAAGGTAGAACCTTCTTAAAGGCCATTTCATCTTTATTTCATCTTTAATTGGCATGTGAGACCCGACCTCCCTAGACATTTTATTTATTGTTTTATTATATCAAACCAATCAACCAAAGCAAGCGTTAATCTACCAAGGTAAAATTCAATCCATAACAACTAAATTATAAACTCCGGTCTCCTTTGGGTTCGACCCATAAGTACTACATTAATTTGTTACCTAGGGTATAAATATTATCTTTGCATAGGTGTGCGATAGCCTATCATCGTACCATTAGGGGGCCGCGCCGAAATGCTGATTCGGCGTCGTGGAGATCTCACATGTCGTTGAATGCAGGTACCGCAGTGAAGATAGACAAGGGGAAGGTTCATAGGAGCAAGTGTTTGGAGAGACCCCGAGAGATGTTTACTCGGACAACGGCAAAGTGGAATTTCCTGGAAGACAAGGAGCGAGGAGTGGACTTGGATAACATGATGTTCGGCAACTTCTATGTCAAGGAGCTTTAGCCTATCCTTGAAGGGACGATGACGCCGATCATTGCGTGGTAAAAAGCTCGCCCACAAGACGGAGTGCATAGAAAGCCAAATCCCAACACAACATGGACAACCAGGGCTCAAGCACGACGTCTCACTGAAGCACCATTCAAGACTATGGCGTTGCCGAGGGCGGCAACAAGATTAGATGGGGGAGAGTGTGATTATCCGCACACTTCGAACCCTTAGATTTATTCATGCTTATGTAATTTCATTTCCCTTGTATATTTTTAGTAAATACTTTCCTAATTTAGCATAGTTAGCATAGCTTTTCTTTCCATAAATAGGTATATCGCTATTCTACACTTTAAATGTTTCCTGATATCAGGATGTAAATATCAAATTTTCCTCTTTAGGGAGTACTTGTGAATGAAAATATACTTCCTACCAAGTTGCTTTCTTATTGCTTGTTGTTGCTTTCTTGTGAACGACTCTTGCCTTCACTTCACTAACAAGCCCGTGTGTGTCGATCGAGACTAGGATTCCGACACCCACAACCCGAGACCGATTAATTACGAATGCACTAGTGCTTGACAAACACTAGTGCTTGACGCTCTCGCTTGCATTCTTGTGGAGTGTTTAGACAAGGGTGCGCGTCACGCCCCGACTCAAAGTTTCGGACCGTGACACCAAGTCATCGAGGGCGGGTCTTCATTGGTTTGCGGGTCATCACCAACTCATCTTTTTACGAGTAACACATGTTATAATCTTATTTTAAAGTTCTGAATCTTTCGAGCAATGGAGTCAAAACTCACTATTAACCTCACGGAATCCCACAAATCTCCTCGTTGGAGCCCCCTCCTCGACGAATATCCCCTTCTCCCCTCTCCACATAAACAATGACCACCACATAAGCTCAACCGCAATGGCAATGGTCATTGCACGTCTGAATCATCAAGTCACATCATTACCACCCTGGTTTGAGCTATTTTGGCAAGAGGCTTCCTCGTTAACTCATATGGAATAGATTGCTCTTTGTCAAGAGATCATGTTATGTGAGTATCCGACTTTAACAAAATAAGAAAGAATATTGGTATATGTTGATAAAGCTTAAATTAGGCTCAAATGATGTTCATATATAAGAGGTTCTCTTTTAGAATTATTAAGAGCTCATATTACGTAAATGTGAGGCTCCACATATTTTTTTTTCCTTTTCTTATTCGTCCATCTAATTTTTCACTAATTTTTCCATTTACCCTCATAAATTCATATCTACATCTATGCAATGGGGTTTCCCAATAATATTAACTAATATTGGTGTCCGGCTTCGCCAGGGCTACATCTACTTACCATTAATTTTTTTTCATTAAATAAAATTACTTAAAGTTGCATAACCTATAAATTTATCATTAATATATTTTTTTATAACATATCGTAAAATTACGATGAAATAAATTTTGAGACAAATTCACTACTCCCGCTATTAATATTTTACTCTTATTAATGAAATAATAGTAATAACATTTCACTACTTGTCAGTAATCATTATTGTTACTTTTCCTACTCCCGTCGTAATTATTGTTACTGTCACTACTGCCGCATTAATATTGATAATTTCACTACTCCCGCCGTAATTATTGTTACTTTCACTATTGCCTCATTAATATTGATTATTTCACTACTCCCGTTGTTGTTTATATCACTCTCACTAATCACATTGATAGTATTGTTACTTTTACTATTCAAATGAGTGATTACTATTATATAACTATATCCAATGTCACTACAATTTTTTTCTTTACTGACGAAATTACTTTTACTACTTAGGCATGCAATTTTAAGAGAATTATATATTTATATAAATATATTACATATATGCATTAAATCAAATCGAAAGAATTATGCAATATTATATATTATGGAATCTAACTTGAATTATTTATAACCTACTTATTATATTTTTGTATGTTAAATAATTAACATCTCTATACATCTAATAAACTATAAAGTTTAATAAAATTGCATATATTTTAAATTTAATATATAATTTTATGATGATAATAATTAATACCATTAGTTTGCATGTTTATACTAATTAATTACTTTATTTTAAGGAAATTGACTATCTTCTAGTCTTCTATAAATATTTAGGAAAATTATCAGACATCTTCTTTCTTTCTTTCCTTGAAATTGACCATCTTAAGTAATTATTTTATTTTAAGGAAATTGACCATCTTAATTAATTATTTTAGTTTAAGGAAATTGACAATGTTTAGGAAAATTATCAAGCTTCTATATAATTTAATTTTAACCCAAATTATATAATATTTGCATTGAGATCCCTTAATCGGGTCCATCACACGGTGATATTGATTTAAAACCATATAGTATAATTAATTTGTATAGCTTTTTTTAATTAAATTGAAGTCCCTTGGTTTCTGGATTTAATATATAGTATTGATTTATACCCAAAATTTTGGAAGACTTCCCAAAAGCAACAAAAAATGTTTTGTTTTTTCTTTGGGGACCTCCCCTACAAATAGAAGAGCCCTATTTATTGGGAATGCGTGTGCAATAATGGGGTTACCCATTTGAGGAGAGAGATGACATATGTGGAGGTTGGTTTTCCACCTTTGCAGATGCTCTTGTCCTTGTAAAAATGTCTCACGTTCTAACTAAATATAAAGAAGAGGTTCACCACTTTATAAATCATAAAATTGATCTTTCCATCATGAATTGATTTCAAAGAGAATTTTAGTGGGCTTTATTATGTAAAGGAATCGTCTTGTATAGTCCCCGCTCATTTCATGATTTAACAGTTTTGGATTGGGTTGAGAAGCAGTTAAGTGGGCCGAAAAAAAATTTAGAGTTCAATTTCCGTACGTTGTTTTGAAAATAGGACTTGGGTCCTATTTTAGCAATAGTAGAGGATTAAGCGATAAGGTGGATTTTTTTTTCCGTTGTTGAGAGTGGTAATGGGCTCACTATAGTCAATGATTTGTTATGTTTGTATACGATTTTACCTTGTTACGCATATGTGGACGCGGGCCACGGGGGGCGCTTGGGACAAGCGTTTGCATTTGTGGAGTCGCCACCAATTTATTGTGGAAAATTGAAAACCGTTCGAATACCTCGTGCCATGTCAAGACACAAAGTAATGACATGAACACCAAGAACTCGTTACCCTTAGCATTCTATGTCTAGAATGACTCTCGTGGATGCCAATGAATACGGATGTTCACAGAGATCTGGAGTAAGGGGTGAGGGTACGTATTAATTAGGAAGCTCTTTTGATCGAACACCTAATCCCGCCCGCCTCGATAACGGCCTCTACTAATGATTAGGGAAGATCGTCTATACTCGATATATTGTCAATTTATATGCATGCAATGCAACATCCATTATTTAAATCCTAGCATGTGAGAATTAATACTAAGTCGGTTATCACGTAGTTTAGCATACAATTGGGTCGAATTGGGATTTAAATTGATTACATGTGAAGGCATACAAGCAATACAATAAAAGAAATACAATAATAATACAACAAAGAAAATTACAATAATTACATTGGGTTTATTGATTTATGTCGAAAATATATTTAAAACGGATGGTTTTAGAAAAGAAAGAATAAATAAAATTAACGAACAGAAATTAGGGTGATAATACGAATAATAGTTAATTAATACGTAATTAATGAACTAGGTCGAGGCAAAACGAAAGTTCAGAGACAGAAATCAACCAGGAACAGGCGCAGCAGAGCTGCGTCCCTTGGGAGAGGCGCAGCAGTCGCTGCGTCTGTTCCTTGGCTCAGTTCTGGCTGTGAAGCCGGAATCGCAAATTGTTAATGTTCACTGGTGATTTAATGATCGATTAATATTATTTGACTCGGATGAAAGTGATTAATATGTTATTTACATATGATTAAAGTCATAAAAACAATAAAACATGGACAAAGCTAATTAGAACGAATTAATTACAAGATTTAGTAAGATTATTAACAAACTAATCAAATTAGTTAGGTTAAAAAAGGCGAATTAATGATGAATATGATAAAGAACAGATGGGAATATATCAACGATGAATTTCCAGAGACTCAATATGGATGAATCGAACCTCTAAAAACCGAATTGAGTTTGAATGACGAAAACCCGCAAATATGGATTATAAGGGATTTAAGTTGGGAATTAAAAGATGAATTAATTATGAAGAATTATTAATGAATTACAGGTTAAAGTTATCATGCTTAAATTAATCGAGTTAAAAGAAATATGAACAATTGAAAACAACAAAACAAACGAATTAACAAAAGACGAAGGAAGAAGAAAGGAAGCAGGAACTGCGGCACCCCTTCGAAGAGGCGCAGCAGGTGCTGCGTCCCTTCGAAGAGGCGCAGCAGTTGCTGCGTCCTTTCTCGACGTATGTCTTCTGATAATCCGTAAAAAGGGTTTTTAAACAAGGTTTTACAAATCGGTTTTAAGAATACTTTCGACATAAACCTTACATTATGATTACAATAAATAAAGAACAATAAATAAAAGGAGGATTTACACTCTCAGACTTACATGTTTGACGAAACGAGATGAACTAAGTTAACGTTTAGTGATGCTCAACTCGAATGTACGACGAAAGTGCCCTCTAAGAGGAAAGAAACAAAGTTGATTAAAGTTGATTAATGTGGAGTTGGTCAAATTGGTAGGTCATGCAAAACGAGGCTGGAACTCAGAAAGATCCGATCTTACGTGGTCGAAAGTTCAAGCACGTAGACGCCAAAAAGTAAGAACGTGGTCTAGAATGCAAAGGGAGAAGAGAAGGGCGGACACTCGCGTGAGAAATATGTGAGACCGAAGGTCTCTATTTATACTAATCACACGGAGGAAGTAGGGTTTTTCGGAGAAACTTTGGAAGTGAATCTCGAAAAGATATGAAAAGATACGAAAAATACGCAAAAAAGAACTTGGGAAGAGGCGCAGCAGGCACTGCGTCTCTTGGAAGAGGCGCAGCACTTGCTGCATCCTTTCCCAAGTGGTTTCCTTTCTCATGGAAGAAAGATTTCCGTGTTTAGTTTATGGAATAACGGTTTAATCTTGTTTTCCTTAATATTTTGTGTGAATATTACGGGAAATTCTTTACCAAAGATTAAAAGATTGGAAAATATGGAATAGAAATATCCGGAACATTCTAGAACATTCTGACTCGGCATTTTAACGGTTATCAAAAAATGAAGACGGTTTTAGGCCCAGACTCCAAATGTACTCTAATTACTGCCAAAACGACCGTATCGGCGCGTAGATGACAATTAAGAGGTAGACACAAGTATTTGAGCGATCACTTGACGATAAACTTACGAACTGTCACAAATCGTTTCGCGTACCAAACATGCGGCCCAATAATCACCGGGTGGTTTCGGGAGGTGCAGAAATGAGGTATCTACAACATATCATCACGTTTTTTGCCCCCCGTGGAGTTGGTTTTGATAACTAATTGTGCTTTAGTGTTCTTGTTGTTTTATGTGTGTTTATATGAGAGTAACTTTTTCGAGCACACTTCTAACTTAATAGATAACCATTATTTTTTTGTACAAACTACCATATCCATTTATCATCTCCTCTTTTTGATGGCATCAATGGATTTTAAATCTGGCAAAGACCCCAGGTAATTGGTCGAGCAGGTCAACGAGGTACCAACCATAGTGAATAAAGCAAATATTACATTTCATGCATCAGTTGGATAAAATTTGTCCTCACCAAATGTGACTAGAAGCAGTCCAACAAGCCATATCATAGAAGATCGTAAGCTTTAATAGATGTCTCCAGATGTTAAGTGTGCTCTCACACTTCTTGTGATCCTCACTAGCACTTGAAGACACCTTCTAGGATATCATTGTTTAGATTGTTGAATTTACTGAATGTTATCCATTATCCTTATGATAGTCCTTCATGTCCCTACACGGGTAGGAAAAATAACGATGGAGAATTAAGCAAATCTAACAATTCTTTATGAACCAGGTTTCATCCTTTATTCCGTGTTTTATGACTTTGATATATATATGCATATCAGCATATATAACAATTCTTTAGATACAAACACGTAGATAGAATAATTCTCTATTTTTTTTAAGTCGTTTTAGTTTTTCTTATTCAATTTGTAACACCCCCATATACCAAGGAGCCTTAACAAGACCTTCCCTAGCATATAGAGACGTTACCATCTCGGTTGCCCGGATCATCAAAAGTCGATAAAAGAACATTTATAATGTATTACAAGTGATTAAACCAAAAACTACTGATACAAAAGTTATAACTCAACATCCTTATGTGAACTATCTTTGACGTAACTTGTGAAAGACCCATCCCTGTCAAGACTCCAGCTAACTTCCAAGATATCACCTGTAAGACCGACTGCTCAGTGCTCACCATAAGGGATCACGGCAGACACAACAGAAACAAACAAGAACAACCACACAAGGTCAGTAACTGAGGCAGGACTCAACATCAACTACCAACATACTACAAACACAACCAAGCACACACACAAGTCACAACCACTCCAGCCAATCACCGTCACCGACTGTGCACTGGACCAGCCCTGCCAGTGGGGGACCGCAGACGTACCCACCAAATCCCCGCTCATCATACCGAGCGATAAACCCATAACCATTAATGTGCACATCCCCTCCTGTGGCGGGTTCCACAGAGGGCGTGAAGCCACTCCCGCAAGTGACTCCACGCAGCCAGAGACGCGCCCCGAAGAACACAGACAACTATACAATAATCACAAACACGCCAATCGAGACAACATAACAGCAACCAACACCACGATCAATCCAATCTTACCGACACTACAATCAACACAACAACTGACACACTAAACAACCAACAGAAACTGAGTAGGCGAACCTACCTTTAGCCAACCGCAGCGATTCCTTGTTCAAACATATGACATCAACCAAGCAAGCAAAACCCCTATACAAACAGTACAAATGCCTATTACTATCACCACAACCCTACAAGAAACAACAAGGATAAAGATGACGATGATGACATACCTACGCATAGCATATCGGCGTCAAGACCGCTACCCGACTCAAGCAACCTATCCCCAACGCACAAGCATCCTCAAAGGCTCCCATGGAAGGAATTATGGTGAAGGAAATGAGGAAAGGCGACATCTAGGTCTGAAGGAAGGAGGCGGAAATGATTTGCGATTCTATCAAAACACGATTATAAACCCTCGCTGTAAAGACGCTACTCGATCGAGTAACTAACTTACTCGATCGAATGGCTTCTACTCGATCGAGTACTCAAACTACTCGATCGAGTGACCTCGACTAGATCGAGTATCACTCAACCAAAGCCTATCACGACACGAGACATCTCTCGTACGAATTCCCAAAGGCTACAACATGCCCCTAAGGTCGGTCAACGTCAGTCAACGGGTCCCTAAAAGGACGGGTATTACAGTCTTCCCCCTTAAAAAGAACTTCGTCCCCGAAGTTCGTCTCATCCTTCCTCGAACCACACGACAAGAAACCAAGGTCGACATCACCGTTTACCCGACACAGGTCAACAACTATCTCGAAGCATTATCCCATTACGTATGTCCATCAAACATCATCATCGTCAATTGCCTAACACACACACCACACACACAAGCCTCGATGAACCACTACTTGAGTTACCGAACACATAACATGCACCAACACGACCAACTCGACTATCGCTTATACTACTACATCGAACTATTCAGACACGTATTAAAGCAACTACGAGACTATACTTTCACTGGCCAACAATTACCAACACAAAACATGCAACTCAACGGTCCTATCACAGATTCACAACCATGCACGATTCATAGCCGCACGACACAAAACCACTGATGGCAACCCCGCTACTGCTAATGACATCATATTCCCATGATAACATAACAAATGATTACTGAAAATAAGGTATAACGACATGTCATTTTGTTCGACAATTATTCACTCTCATTCAATTATACAACTCCCACAATAAAACTATTCAAACCATTATAAACTCATACTTTAAATGTAATAGAGATACTATAAAACATCACGAACATACTGCAAAATTGTTATAATTACGGCATTTTTCCTTTACGACATTACTCTTCCCCTCTAAAAGGAACTTCGTCCCCGAAGTTCACCATCAAACGACTTCCCTGTCCCTCAACGTGCCACCTATTGCATCTTATCGACATTACTCATAAGCCACGACTAACATTAATTCATATACGCACGCCACTTTACTAACGAACATTACGTGATCACAACCCATACAAACGTAAACCATAGAAATTACATACGACTTTACGGTGTATATATATTATGATAAACTGGCAGCATCTCAACAACTTTATATTATACAACCACACTGAAGAAGTGAGAATATTATAAACATATTATTCGATTAAGCCACAACAGATGGTAGCGCATAAAGATTACAAGGTAACACAAATACTACTAAAACTGCGTGAATTGCTCAAAATCCATGTCCACCCATGACACCTGACACCACATAACCACCACTCACAAGTTATAGATATGTACATATACAAATATGAACTTAAACAACATCACTTGCATGCGAAGTACCCGCAACGATATGTGTCATCGTCTCGTCACACTTATATCGCACAAAACTTCACCTATAACTCAGGCACAAGTCAAAACATGACTAACGATGAGGCTAAAACATGTTACTAACTATCAACAACCATGACTAATATAGAAACATCCAAAAATATGAGCATTCAAACAATTTAAATCTCGAAAAGTGCCTGTAACAGTGACACTCGATCGAGTTGGTCAGGCACTCGATCGAGGTGGACCTACTCGATCTAGTCCCTTAGCTACTCGATCGAGTAGACTAAGATCAGAATACTCCTACAAAAGACACACATGCAGCTACTCGATCGAGTTGCCACAAGTCAAAAACTGCCAATAACTCCAAACACAAAGTATATAATCACCTAAATATGAGTCGGGATGCTAACCCGACCCACAAATCATGTGAAACAAATCCAGAAATATGCAAGTACGGCCTTATGGCCACCGATACAAACCAAGTTCGAAAAAGTATCAACCAAAACAAAGTAATATCCATCATAAACTACGAATATATAAAGAAAGAAATGGAGTGTCATCACTCCTGCTGCTGCTGCTCATCCATCACTGGTCCTCATCACCACCACCACCTGAAGTGCCTGCTCCTGACGCACCATGTCCCACATCACCACCGGCTCCAGCATCTGGTCTCACGTACCAAGGGGTCAAACCACCGTAAGGGTACGCCTGAGACTCTCCCCAAGTAGACATGTCCACCCCATAAGAGTGGAAAACCCCGCTGTTGTCCCCGACTCCCCTCCACCAAACCGGATGAGGTCCCGAGGTCCCAATACCCTGAATGTACGCCATCTCATGTAGGTTCCGGAGTGTCAAGGTAGAAGACACTCTTTCGGCAAGGTAGCTCTCACGCGTCTCGGGGGTATCAAAAGAAGGGTAGCCAGGAAACGGATACTGTGGTGGTACCGGCTGCTCTGGCTGAGTCTCAGCCACTCTCTCTCGCACTCGGCGTGGCCCTCTCCCAACTCTAGGTCTATCCTCCTCAGCTCTCATGTTCTCCCCCTTCCTCGGCTTGGGCATGACCCAGAGGATCTCCGGGTCGATGAAGTACGTCTGCCTCGCAGGACGCGCATCCTCCTCCTCCTCCTCGTCAGAATCGGCAGATACTACTGACGCGGGTAAAGGCTCTGTCGGTGGGAGGTGCTCAGGAGCTGGTATCCTCATCCAACTCATGCCCCACACCCTCCACGCTAAACTGCCATCCTCCAAGGTTCTCACCATTTCTGGTCGAGGAAGTAGGCTCTGTCCATGGTAGGTACCGGGGTGGCTAAAGGGGTGTAGGCCGGGGAAGCCTCAAAGAAAGTTAACTTCTCAGCTAAATGTGTGGCAATGGCACCACAACTCAGGAACCTAGTGTCAGACGAGGCCATCAAAGCTAGGCTGGCATACACTATGGCAGGGACATTAAAAACCACTCTCTGAGACCGCTCGGGGTTAAGGTACGCCATCAAAAGCATCAACTCATGTGAGTTCAATTTACTCACATCCTTCCTCTCGTAAAGAAGACACGTCAAAGTACGAAGAAATATCTTCAAAGTGACATGTTGAACGTCATTAATCAACATGTTACTCGAAGTGGGAGCTGATTTCCCGGTGATACAAGGCATAAGACTACTCACCCCACACTCAGCCGGTATGTCACGGAGTGCTCCCTTGGCAGGCTTGGCCAATCCAAGGTGAGAAGCAAATAGGTCCATGGTCAAGATAAAGCTCGTGTTCATGAGGAGGAACTCCACAGTTTGTTCCACCGGCTCGTATTTAAACGAGCTCATGAACTCAAGGGTCAGAAAGGCGTACGAGTGCTTCCATAGGTCATAAAGCCCAGTCATCCCCAAGGTCTCAAAGATGTGCCTGACATCGGTCTCAATACCCAGGTCATCCAAAAGGGTTGTGTCGATACAGCGGGTTGGGCTCATCTTACGACCCTGCAAAGCCACAAACCCCTTCCTCTGTGTGAAATCCACGAAAACTACAGACGGGTATTCCGGCACAGCCGGGACTACCGGTCCACTCCCCTCCCCCACTTAGGGCTTAGAAAATCAAAAATCAATCCAATTTACCAAACCCTAGAAAATTCGAGTCACATAAACCCCAAATTTGAGTCGATTTTTGCATAGCTATCAACAACAATCATCAAAGAAAAGCATCTAGATCATATTGCAACAATTAGAGGCAATATTTACTTCATATAAATCGATTTCCAACAATTTCCAACATTTTACATGTTTCTAATTAATTTAAAAACATCAAAAATAAACATTCATACCTTGATCGATTTGCAAGTAAAAGGAACAAATTAAGCAAAGAAATCACCAAGTTCAAGCACCACAATCAACAAGAATCAAAGAGTTTTGAGAGAGATGAGGGATTAGCACTACTACAAATTCAGGCAACTACAACGGCCCTTTAACAACGCTTATTCACGAAAATCACCAAAAGACGTTGTAGAATGGATGGCGCAAATTTTACTAAACTTAATTACAGCGGTTATGTGTTGTGAACCGTTGTTATTGGTTTTAACAACGGGTCAAACTTGCACAACCGTTGTTAATATAAAAACTAATAACAACAGTTTACTCTGTAATACATTATAACCGTTGTTAATAATTTGGCGCAAAATTAGTGAAAAGTAATTACAACGGTTATATTAAAACCCGTTGTTAATACTTTTTAACAACGGTTTTCTAATGACCCATTGTTAATATATTCTCTAATGACAACGGGTTTATGTGTAAAAACCGTTGTCAATATTTTCCATAATATATACCACACAAATACAGATCAGCTATAGCCACAAACACAAAACACAAACACAAACACAAACACAAACACAAACACAAACACAAACACAAACACAAACACAAACACAAACACAAACACAAACACAAACACACAACCACACTCTTTCTCATCGTCTATTTCTCTCTTTCTCATCGTCTCTTTCTCTCTTTCTCATCGTCTCTTTCTCTCTTTCTCATCGTCGCTTTATCATCTCCGTCACTGTTGTTGTCATCGTCTCTTTCTTTCTCTAATTATCAGGTAAATATCTATCGCTTTATGGTTTTAGGTTTTGTCATCTCCGTCCTTATTGTTCTTTCTCTAATTATTTTATTTGCATGTGTTTTTAACGATCATTATTGTTCTTTCTCTAATTATTATTCGCTTAATTAGTTTTTCTGCGTTTATTAGTAAAACAAATAAAATAAAATAAAACAAAGAAGAAGATGATGGAGAGGAATGCGTAAACTTAATTAATTGATATATAAATACATAAACTTATTTCATTGCTAAAAATACAATTCTTAGATGTTCATAGAGAGATGCATTCTCTTCTATGATATTCATCCTCTCCTCCTTTGCTATTTGGAGGTTTCGTTCCGCAGATGCTATATCGTCATATAGCTGCATTATCTGCGGCTCTAACAAGCCATTTTTTTGGCGTCCTTGAGTGCGATCCGAGCTTCCTCAAGGTAGCTCATGTACCTCATCTCGATATCCAGCAACCGGCGTATGAAACTCTTGTTGTACTCGGTCATAATGCATGTATAACGAATGGTATCATTCATTGTTGAAGGAAGTTTGGAGTTTATTAGGTTTTAAAGATTTAGGGTTTGGAGTTTAGGGTGGAGATAGTGATATAATAATGGAATGGTTATTGAGATAATGCATGAATTTATACTTAGTAATGTGTCGTTTGAGTTGTTTTTTTAATTAATATGTTTCGGAATTTGTGCCGCATATCCTGCTTCAAATCTTATAACCCTTCTCATTCCATATATTGTCCTTTCATAAGCAGGGATTTGGCAGTAATAATGCATGCATCGGAAGCATAAAATAATGCATGCATCTAGTAATATATAATTTATTTATTTTAACCAAGTGGTGTTAGTCCAGTGGTAGCCGGGTTAAACCTTGAAGCTTGTAGAAATGCAGGAGTTGAGAGGTCCCGGGTTCGATTACCAGCTGGGGCGATGATCACTTGGCCACTGCAGCCCCCGAAGGGGGTGGCTTACATGGTCCATGTGGTGGTGCGGGAATGCATGGGCCCGGGGGGATTCAACCCCCTCGTCATAAAAGAAAAAAATAATAATAATTTTTTTTTAAATCAACAACAACGGTTATTTAAAAAAAACCATTGTCTTTAGTTATAACAACGGTTTTGTCTATGGTAACCGTTGTTATAACTTTTCCACCAAAAATTAGTCAGACTTTCCACAACGAATGTCTCGTAACGACAACGGTTTTTAACCGTTGTTAATAGTTTTCACAACGGGTTTCTTAGAAAAACCAACCGTTGTTAAACCCTTTAACAACGGACGCTTTAATTAACAACGTCCGCTTTTTTATATAACAACGGTTTTTGACCGTTGTTATAGCCTGTATCTGTAGTAGTGTAGGGTTTGCGAAAAAGAAGAGAGAATCGGAAGAAAGAGTTTAGAAAAGGGTTTATCAACCCGTGTTTCAGCGGCACTGTAGCAGCTTACTCGATCGAGTAAGTATGTTACTCGATCGAGTGGCCTCCACTCGATCGAGTTGGAGCTACTCGGTCGAGTTTTCGCAGTAAATTTCAACTTTCTCGACGTAATAGCTTCCTAACTAGATCGAATGAGGTCTACTCGGTCTAGTAGGCACTTGTACTCGGTCAAGTAAGGCTAGATACACGGTTGGAAATACAAGGTTAACTAAAGATCCCTGCAAAATAGCAACGCGTGTCGATTCCAAAAGCGATTTCGGACATCGGCACAGATTAACACACCCGTTCACATCGTATTACTACTACACAAATACAACGTATCATCTCACAATTATATTACCTCATCCAACTTTTCATTTTCATTCTATAACCATAATTACGCAACCAAGTGACCAAATTTTCAATCTTCTCATGCACACTCTTAACATATTTCGTCTACTCGTAAGCATACAATCGGGACTTTAACAAAGTAACTTCTAATCATATTGCTTTAACCACACATCTAACAATTATGACACACTAGTTTGATTACTCAACTGAATCACACTACACGCGGAAGCATTCAATCATTCATCTACTACATATACTCCACTACTATCTTGATGACCATCACAACAACTTTACAACTTACTAATCATTACTATTATTACCACATACAAGGCTCATAAGCTTTTATGCCAACCACTAATATCAACTATTCGGAACAAGCATTATCAACGCCACACCATACACAATTTCCCCACATTGCAAACAAGTCACCACTTCCGTTATTATTCAACTATGAGTTTTCTCAGTTCTAATCACAATCATACACATCCTGACATTCACAAAGGCTCCGTAACAAGCATATTTACACCACTATCATACATACTAGGTGATACGTGCATTTTATATAGTCTTTTTAGGCCTATTTATGCACGTATTTTTATGCTATCCTCGTAGTTTTATGCTACGAAATGCCCCGAATATGCTACGTTGGTTTGTTTTGCCTTATTTACAGGAATGGACCTAAAAGTGGTGAAATCGAGCCTTTTATCGTCCGTTTTGCATGCATTTGGAGGATGAGTAGATTTGGAGCGGAAATACTGCTGTTACGGGATGCGTGAAGCCATTTCGGGAGCTAAATAACCAAGTCAAAGCTAAAACTAACGACACAAGTAGCTGCTGAAGTCAGATAACACTCGATCGAGAGCTTTTCTGGTCGATCGAGTGCTTTTGGATGGAAGAAGACCTCGATCGAGTACAATTTATGCTCGATCGAAAATGTTCTTTTTAGGGTTTGCTCGATCGAGTGGTTATTTCACTCGATCGAGAGGTTTGGGCTTAATTCTGCTCGATCGAGTTGTTTCAAAAGGCTCGATCGAGTAACTTTCTATTGGGCTCAGGCTTTTTCGCTTTAATTCGTTATTAGGTCAAATAAAATCCTATTTCTTATAAATAGGAACGATCAGACGTCATTTGTAACACACCATATACATTACTTTTCTCTCTTCTACTGTTGAGTGCTTCCTTTCTCTACTTTTCCGGATCTTAATTAGTAAACTTCTCTTCTCTTTATTCTCTCTTTAATTTACGATGTTATTTCCTTCTTCTTCTTCTGCCTTTATTTTATTTATTATGTTTAGCTAATTTTCCTGCTAGGATTTAGGGGAGTCGATGAATCGTTGTTAATTGCTAATTAGGTTTATAGATCGTTCGTTGTTGTTAAGTCTATGTTGTTAATCACTGCCTTAAACTGTATCTAGCTAATTGAATCGATGCACTTAGCCTTTTTAACCTTGGTAAGCCTTGACCTAGACCGGAAGGTTGGAAAGGGTTAGACTTGCAGTGAACAATAGGATGCTTTAGTGAGGGCGGAAGCTAAGCTGACAGTATTTTAGGGCGAATTGAGACCGGAAGGAGATATTCGTTGCCCCTTAGACCGACACATCGACTAATCTGTGACCTTAGCTGCAATTAACTGACGTTCGTTGATGACCCGACAATCCTAGTTTTCTCTCATTCTTGTTAATTTCTCTTATCTTTAATTCTCTTCCCTTAATCTCATTAGTTTACTTCAAACAATTCAAAACCCCCAATTGTGACCTTAGACAGACCGAGTTGACAAGTAGATAGTGACCGCCTCCCTGTGGAGATCGACCCTACATACCGCTGACTTCTGTTAGTAGTACTTAGGTTTTTATTTTTGGTACTGAACGACGGTATCACTAGGCGCATAGTTCCCGACTCAATATCCCTTTAACTAGTTACTGGCTTAAGCCTAATGGGGCCATGATTTTGAAATGAGGACGCCTACTTACCCAAAATCTAGCATCAGCAGGGGCGCCCAAGATACATACACCAGGTTCATTTTATTAGACTCACTACATTCATTAGGCTCATTTGTTACAGGTTCCAAAATCGTCGCTCTGATACTACTTTGTAACACCGCCATATACCAAGGAGCCTTAACAAGACCTTCCCTAGCATATAAAGACGTTACCATCTCGGTTGCCCGAGGAAAGTAATCATCAAAAGTCGATAAAAGAACATTTATAATGTATTACGAGTGATTAAACCAAAAACTACTGATACAAAAGTTACAACTCAACATCCTTATGTGAACTATCTTTGACGTAACTTGTGAAAGACCCATCCTTGTCAAGACTCCAGCTAACTTCCAAGACATCACCTGTAAGACCGAATGCTCACCATAAGGGATCACGGCAGACACAACGGAAACAAACAAGAACAACCACACAAGGTCAGTAACTGAGGCAGGACTCAACATCAACTACCAACATACTATAAACACAACCAAGCACACACACAAGTCACAACCACTCCAGCCAATCACCGTCACCGACTGTCCACTGGACCAGCCCTGCCACTGGGGGACCGCAGTCGTACCCACCAAATCCCCGCTCATCATACCGAGCGATAAATCCATGACCATTAATGTGCACATCCTCTCCTGTGGCGGGTTCCACAGAGGGCGAATCAAGGGCGTGAAGCCACTCCCGCAAGTGACTCCACTCAGCCAGGGACGCGCCCCGAAGAAAACAGATAGCTATACAATAATCACAAACACGCCAATCGAGACAATACAACACCAACCAACACCACGATCAATCCAATCATACCGACACTACAATCAACACAACAATTGACACACTAAACAACCAACAGAAACTGAGTAGGCGAACCTATCTTTAGCCAACCGCAGCGATTCCTTTTTCAAACATATGACATCAACCAAGCAAGCAAAACCCCTATACAAACAGTACAAATGCCTATTACTATCACCACAACCCTAAAGAAACAACAATGACAAAGATGACGATGATGACATACCTATGCATAGCATATCGGCGTCAAGACCGCTACCCGACTCAAGCAACCTATCCCCAAGGCACAAGCATCCTCAAAGGCTCCCATGGAAGGAATTATGGTGAAGGAAATGAGGAAAGGCGACATCTAGGTTTGAAGGAAGGAGGCGGAAATGATTTGCAATTCTATCAAAACACGATTATAAACCCTCGCTGTAAAGACGCTACTCGATCGAGTAACTAACTTACTCGATCGAGTGGACTTTACTCGATCGAGTACTCAAACTACTCGATCGAGTGACCTCGACTAGATCGAGTACCACTCAACCAAAGCCTATCACGACACAAGACATCTCTTGTACGAATTCCCAAAGGCTACAACATGCCCCTAAGGTCGGTCAACAACAGTCAACGGGTCTCTAAAAGGACGGGTATTACACAATCTACTTACCTTAAGTTAAGGTTTAATTTGTCATGTATTGAAGATTTAAGCATTCCTCTTTCAATAAGTTGAAAGTTTCATTTTTCTCGTCTATTTATTGCACTTGTGTTGATATAATTTCTTATTTCCCTCTTTATTTCCCTTCATCATATTATCATTGATGATTTATAAGTGTTAAATTCCATTTATTCATGTGGTTGACAAGCTAAATCGCACACCTAATAAAAAATTACCAATTGGCCTAAACTAATGCAGTAGAGGAAGTCGGGATCGTATCCACAGGGAGACAAACGTGTTCTATCTGCTAATTATAAGTCCGTCTAAGTAACAGGTCTGGGGGTTTGATTTGTTTGATAACTAAACTAAAGTAGCGAAAAGTAGAGAAATAAAGAGTAAAAAAAATGAAATTCAAATAATAAGAGAAAAGACTAGGACATCGGGTCACCATGAAAATGCAACGGTCAAGTCCAGGGTCAACGGTCAGTCGTAAAACAGTCTGCAGAGTAGTGAAAATGTCCTCTCGGTCCGCTATTCACTCTAGAATACTAATATAGCTCTCGCTCTAATTAGGATATTCTACTATTTGCAGCGGGTCTAACTCTCCAATCTCTCTATCTAGGTCGGAGTTTACCGGTTCAAATAATCATTTACGTTGACTTAACTAATTAAATGCTATTAACTGCTACAATTAACAATACAAATTCATATATATATATGCCAGATCAAATCGCCTAATTAAGACCGTATTATTATCATGGCTCCCCCAAATCCTAGCAAAGGAAATTTAGCTACACATATTTAAATCTTTGATAACAATAGAAAATATGATGATTGATTCAAAGATGATAAGCAATTGACAAGAATAAATAAGCATGAAATAAACGAAATTAAAAGATAAAAGAGAAGACAAGAAGAAGGTATAAAGGAAGAACAAGAGTAAATTTGGTTACCGAATGAAAGGAAAAGAAAGATTACAAGTTTTTAGATCCCAAAAGTCTAGAGCAAAAGAAACGTAAAAGGGCGTTTTTACAGTATGAAAAGATAACCTAATAATGATTACTAAGTCCCTCTTAAATAAAAAGAGGAGTAAAATATTAATCAAGAAACTAATGGGCTGAAATTATAGAGCAAATTTTGACCTAACTGGAGATAAGTCGATCGACCAAGGGAAACAATCGATCGACTTTTTGTCATCGCGCCCAGTTCCTGCAATGTGCACTGAACTTCAAACGGCACCAATTCTTCGTTACTTAGGCAAACAGGGCGTTTTCGGTGGCGTTGAAAATCTAACAGAACAAGCTTTCATCTCCAATTTGAATCACTTTATTATCATTTGTAGAACTCGAGTTATGACTCTTCAAAGTAGACACTAGTAATGTGAAGCTTTTCTTTTGCTCAATAAGTTTCCTTACTTCACTACGAACTCCAAAAGAATGATTTACGAGCTCGTTTACATCAAGACTAGGAACGGGATCTCATCTCACCTTTATTGACAGGATTTGGCTTATATTTGCACATTTGGGCGAATAACCTGTCAAATCCATAACATGTACCCAAATTAACAAACGCGGGGAATATAGCAATGAAATAGCATATAAAATGCACAAAAATACGCGCCAAAATAGATGAATAATTGCCTATAAAAGGCACGCATCAGTGATATTACATTTACGAGTTAGTAGTTGCTTTATTATATGTTTTTGGTAATTGTGATATGCCATAAATCCAGGGACTTTGTTATTATTGTGTTCACTACTACAAAAACGGCCTAGGAAACTGGTTGAAAATAGCCTAAGAAACCAGGTAATAACCGGTCTATGTCTCATAGGTGTCTTAACTTAAGAAACCAGTTATTTAACAGGTCTCTTTTGTCATATTTAAGAAACCGGTTGTAATGCAAAACTGGTTTCTTTTCTCATATTTAAGAAACCGATTGTAATTGAAAACTGGTCTCTTTCACAAGAGGCTAAGAAACCAGTTATTAGCCAAAATCGATCTCTTTGATTCTATCTTTGAAACTGGTTATTGACCAAAACCGGTCTCTAACTTTGTTGTAAAAACCAAAAAAAAAAATAGCAATTGAGATTATCAAGCCGTCTATTTTTATTAAAAATTACAATAATAATTAAATTAACAATATCTTTATCAATTTACAAATCAACCTCTACGATTCTTGTGAAATTTACATGGTCAAAATCAATTCACCGATTACAAGTAGAAACAAGATATTACAAAAATGCTTAATACAAAGTCTTCCTGCATAGCTACCCTGCATTATACGTGCAAATGAAGACGTATTAGAGTACTTGTTCCCTTCACAGGCACGATAAATTGTTGGAATTGGCATCAAGTTGTAGAATATTTACGGGCCACCCTAGCTTTCTGCTAGAGGTGATCATGGGTAGGGCCAGTGCGGGGTTGGGTCGGGCCTTTCTAACAAAAATGGCCCATTTGTATGGGCCGGGCATGGCCAAATATGTGGGCTTATTTGGCAAGCCCAAACCCGGCCCTTATGGGCTAATTCGGGCTTTTGGGCCTAAATGGGCTTTTCGGGCCCTAACATTTACGACTTACCTTAGAAAATAGTTAGCATAATACCTTCAGTTACTAATTTAAAAGCATACGTAGTTTATAAAATTGTACAAAATATGACGAAATGCTTATGAATTGCTCTCCAAAATAAAATAAAGAGAAACACCGCCACTTTAGAATGCTTAGTCATGCATTCGTGATATGATTTATGTTATTTACACATTGCTTATAAATCTAAAAAAATATACTTGAGTTTTTAAAGAGTTGTTTATAACTTTAACACTATTTTAATAGGTTTTATAAGCTAAAAATATTCATTTATTAATAAATATGGGCCAGGCCGGGCCAAAATTTGGGCCGAATGCTTGGCCCAAACCCGGCCCAAAAATATGTTGGGTTTTTTCGGGCCAACCCATGGGCTTTTTTGGGCCAAAATAAAAGGCCCAAGCCCTTCTAAAAAGCGGGCCGGGTCGGGTAGGGCCAATAGGCTTGGACCATTTGATCAGCTCTACTTTCTGCCAATGAAACTATAATAATAAGAAAAATTTACTCAATAATTACGATTCGTAAAATAAACAGCTTCCATAAGCCCAACTTAATAAGCAATAATTACTAGCAATGTTAAAAGTAAAGTTAGGAAGATGCAAAAGGCATAAGCTCTAATATACAAGGAACTGAAGGTTAAAAAACATGTACCAACGTGAAGCAAGCATAACTTAACATCAAAAACATAAAAAGTGCAGATATACTGAATAGATGACTTACTTACGCCATTTTAGCTTGACATCGAGAAGCAAACATAATGTTTATCAATATTTCATTACTAACTCCACAACCCCTTATTTCTTGAATAGGAAAATAGCCAACATCGGTGAGGACTCGTGGGTCCTTTAGTTTTTTTAATTTGCCTGCAACATGTCACTTTTTAAAGAGTTTGGTTGTCAGTCAATTTGGTACAATCAAATTATAAGATTGATAAATTGTAGGTTAATTGCTTGCTTATTACAATGATACATAGGAAGTATTTATAGGATTACAAAGGGAGCTATTATGCTATATACAAAGATATGGAGATATATAGTTTCCTATTTGCCAATATTTACAAGATCAATATCTTTTGTTTATAGGTGAAGAATTATATGGAGATATTGGGGTTGCTTGTGAGGTAAGTTGGTTAATACGCCCCCGCAAGATGGATGTCCTATGGGTAAGACCAATCTTGTTTCGTAACTCCAAATGATGATCCTTGTGGAGAGGCTTGGTGAGAATGTCAGCTAGTTGGTCCTTGCTTGCTATGTGTTGAACGCGAATGTGACCTCGTTGGAGTTGTTCCTTGACAAAGTGGAAAGATAGCGCCATATGTTTCATGCGGGAGTGAAAGACTGGGTTTTTGGCATATAGAGTAGCTAAAATGTTGTCAAAGAAGATGGCCGGAGGTTCGGTGACAGTGATATGAAGTTCATCGAGGAGATTGCGAAGCCATAAAGTTTCAGTCGTGACAGTAGCAATGGCTCGAAATTCAGCTTCTGTGGTTGAAAGGGCAAGGCCATGTTGTTTTTTGAAAGACCATGAGATTGGATTTCAACCTAGATAGACGATGTATCCTGACGTTGAGAGGTAATTATCTTTGTCGCCCGCGTGATCTGCATCGCAAAAAGCATGAAGACGAGATGGTGAGTTTCGATGCAATTGTATACCAATGGTTTGTGTGCCTTGCAAATAGCGTAAGAGGCGTTTTAAAGCAGTCCAGTGCGTGGCTGTTGGGTGGTGTAGGAATTGGGCAAGGCGGTTTATAGCAAAGGCTATGTCGGGCCTAGTGAGGGATAGGTATTGTAAGCTCCCAACTATAGCTCGATATGTAGTGTGATCTTGAATTGGGTTGTGATCTTCACGAGTGAGTGAGGGTGAGGTAGCCATATGTGTAGTATTTGGTTTAGCTTCAATCGTTTTGTATTTGGTTAAAAGATCATAAATGTATTTGGATTGGTTGAGATGTAAGCCGAGGGCATTTGGTGTGACTTCAATGCCCAAAAAGTAAGATAAAGGACCGAGGTCCTTTAGCGAGAAACGGTTTGATAATTGAGAAATAAAGTGATGAAGTTGTGTAGGTTGTGGTCCGGTAATTATAATGTCATCTACATAAATAAGCATATATATGTAGGTTGATTTAGTACGCAAAATAAATAAAGACGAGTCAGAAATGGATTGCTTAAAGCCATAGGTAATGAGATAGGTTTTTAGTTCAGTGTACCAAGCTCGAGGAGCTTGTTTTAAGCCATATATCGCTTTGTTGAGTTTACAAACATAATCGGGTTTTGCCTGTTCAACAAAGCCGGGTGGTTGGATCATAAATACATTGTCATTGAGGGTGCCTTGTAAGAATGCATTATTGACGTCTAATTGTCTTATTGACCATGACTGAGTGACGGCCAAAGAGAGAATGAGTCGAACGGTTGTAGGTTTTATAACTGGACTAAATGTTTCAGTATAATCAATGTCGGGTCTTTGATGGAATCCCTTTGCAACAAGGCGAGCCTTGTGTTGTTTGAGGGTGCCATCCGGGTTATATTTATTGCGAAAAACCCACTTACAGCCGATAATATTTTGGGCTGAAGTGCGTGGGACAAGAGTCCAGGTTGAGTTTCGTTCGAGAGCATTGAACTCGTCTTGCATAGCTTGTCGCCAATGAGGAATAATAAGGGCCTGTTTGACGGTATTGGGAAGGTTGTCATTGGACAGAGAGGTGTGTGCGAGGTTGGCATAACGAGGATTGGGTTTGCGTATGTTGTTATCGAGTCTTGTGGTAACTGTTTTATTAGGTGGTGGGTTAGTTGTGCGAGGTGCACGTGTGACAGGTGGAGAAGTGGAAGTGGCAGCGGAAGAGTTGTGATCAGGAAGTGGAGCAGCCGTGGAGGATGGCGAGTCAGTGGGTGGCAAGGTAGAGGAAGGGGGTTCGATAGAGGGAGGTGGTTGAGTCTTATGTCGCCTGGAATACACAATGGTGATGGGTTTGGTGACACGAGCTGAGGGGGTGGTACTCGGCGAGGGGTTCTCTGAATGAGGAAGGAGAGGTATTTGAAGAGAGCATCATTCGTCAGAATGGGTGTGAGATGAGGGTTGTTTGGTAGTTTCTCTAAATGGGTATTCGTCATCGATAAATTTGACATGTCGGGATGTATAAATTCTATGCGTTTTTGGATCGAGGCAATGGTAAGCACTCTGGGTAGTTGAATATCCAACGAAAATACACGCGATAGAACGGTTTTCCAACTTATGTTTGGTATATGGTCTAAACCACGGATAACAAAGGCATCCAAAATTGTGAAATTTATTATAGTCGGGTTTGCTTTTATGTAATTTAAAATATGGTGAGTCGCCGTTTGATAACAAGAGATTTGTCGTCTTTTCCCTTTACCAAAACAATTTATGAAAACCCGAATAAGCGTAGTATATAGTCGGGGTCGAACACGAAGATGGCGGGGGTTTCTACTAGGTCCAACTTAGAGTCAAGTTTAATCAATAATAAAAGAAGGGGTTTTGGTCTTAACTATTAAAGCAATTAAACAAACGATCTAATGAAGATGAATACGATTGATTAAAGGCTAGGGCTTTCGGGTTCATCTAAATGGTTTAAGGGCAAACATGATGAGTTAAGGGGTCTATGGTAAGAGTTTATCCTAAGATGTAAAATCAATGTCTTGATTATCCTAAAGGTGACAACTAACTCTCATTAAGTATCACACTTCTCTTAAACATACAACAAGACCACCACAAACTTTCATTCAATGGGGGAATTAAGCAATAATGAAAAAAGGCATAAGCTTTCACTCATACGATTCATCAAACACCTTGTGTGCATGAACAAGAAAGATAAACAATCCACCAAAGACCCAAATAATCAAACAATCATGCCCATAAATTCCATAAAGACTCCCCCTAAACCCTAGAAGGATATCTACTCACTCATGTTGGGGATGATTATGCTAATAAGAGGAGAAGAACAAATAACATATAAAGAAAACATGTTGATTATTATAGCAATTATAAAAGACAAGAGAAATGTAAACAAATGATTAACAAGTAAATAAGAGAGGAAATATACCAACACAAGGAAAGGTGATTGCTTGATTGAATAATAAGAAGGAAAACCCTTCAAAATCCCCAATACAATCTTCAACAAACAAGTGTAAACAATTGACAATTACTTGAACTAACTAATTCTTACTAAATATTAATAATATTTAATGAAAGATTAGAACTTGATTAAGGAAAGATTACAATAAATATGGAATGTTTTTCAGATCTAGGGTTCTGTGTACAAGGGGTTTAAGGAGGGGGTATATATAGTTTCCACTCGGATTAGGGTAGGATTTGAAATGGGCTTAAAAACACGAGTCTGCACTCCCGGCCGGTCAACCGGCTGCCGGTCATCTGGCCGGCTGGGAGATCCCTGAAAGTTAAAATGAATTTTGGAAGTCATCAGGTATGCATGGCCGGTCAACCGGCCGCCGGTCACCGACCGGCTGGGACACACTTGACTTTGAATCTTGACTTCTTGGCTTGGAGGAACTCCCAGCCGGCTAGCCGGCTGCCGGTCATTTGACCGGCTGCGAGATTTCTGTAACTTCCTTTGAAACTTGTAATTCCCAGCTCATATGTTCTCCCAGTAGCTAGCCAGCAGCTGCCACCCACCATTGGGAATGCCCTTGCCTTGTTTCTTCTTCGATTGTGTATGAATGCGGTCCCCGGTGACCATGGCCTTGCCCTACCTCTGTGCTGGGAATCCTCCTCAGCATGATTTCTTTCTTCTTCCATGCAAAGCTTAGTAAACACGTCTTCCTTGCTTCGTTTCACCCATTCCCGCCTCAATTTCTGCTAGGAGGCCACAATGTCATAGCAAAGGGAATTGGGACACGAAATTCGAGAAAGGAAGTACAAAACCGACTCAAATGAAGTCGGAAAGCATGAAATTAGAGGGGAAAAGGGTGCAAAAGAATCCTATATCACCGTTTAATGTTTTCGTGGGTAGGCGATTGATAAGAAAGGTTGCGGTACTAAATGCGAACGGCCAATAGGAAGTGGGTAGACCCGCGTGATTTAATAAAGCGAGTCCGGTTTCTACAATGTGACGGTGTCTACGCTCGGCGTAGCCGTTGTGTTCCGGGGTGTGTGGTGGAGTGGTAAGGTGCAAAATCCCGTCATTGAGAAGAGATTGGTTTAGTTTAATGTATTCTCCACCATTATCGGAAAAGAAGCATCGTATGGGTTTTTGAAAATATTTTTCGACGAGGTTTTTAAATTGATTAAATACTTGAGTGGTTTCGGACTTGCGTTTTAACGGATATAGCCAAGTATATTTAGTAAAATGATCGACGAATATAACTTAATATTTGTAATTGTCTCGAGATGTTACTGGGTTAGTCCATAGGTCTGAGAATAGAAGGTCTAAGGGTGCATTTGAACGTAATGAAGAATTGTGGAATGAGAGCTTTGTGCTCTTAAAAACGCAGCAAGCAGGACAATAATCGTAATTCGAAAAATTTTTATTGATAAGTCTTAGTACATCATACGTAGGATGACCAAACTTATGGTGCCACGAAATCGGCGTGGTTCCTTTTTCTTTGACGGCTGCGAGAGTGACGGGTTTTGGTGGACTCCACTCATATATTCCCTTGGTTGCTCGGCCCTGGAGGAGCGTTTTCCCGGTTTTGATTTCCTTTACAAAAAATGAGTCATGTGAGAAAATTACATAGGCATTATTATCGATACATAGCTGCGAAATTGATATGATATTGCGAGAAATTTTAGGAACATGAAGAACGTTATTGAATCGTAATTTTTGCATTGTAAACGAACCTGTATTATCAATTGAGAGTGCCGAGCCATCACCAATAATTAGGTCGTCGAGGCCGTCATAGGGTGAGTGAAATGCGAGAGTGTCGAGGTCGTGGGTCAAGTGGTGTGATGCACCACTGTTAAGGAGGAAATTCGGGTTAGGTTACGAGCCACCATGGTTGGCGAGATGAGCCTGAGGTTGTCCTTGGTGTTGACGGTAGTTTTGTTCGGGAAATATAATGTTCGGAAATAGTTTTCGAAACAAGGGGCAGTTTGCTATGACATGGCCTGTTTCCCGACACCACTGGCAGCGTCCTTTGAAGGGACGAGGGTTAGCATTGGTGTAGGTGTTTTGGTTGGGATTGTTGTAGGTATTGTGGTGAGGGGGTTTGCGAGTAAACAGGGGTGGTTGAGGTGCGAGAAAAGCCGCGATTGTGGTGCTGTTGGTGACGGTAGGCTGCATTGGCCGAAGGTGGGAAGTGGTTTGGGGTGTTGTCATGGTTGATGAGGAGTTCATGTTGTTCAGTTTTTCATAAAGAGCCTCAAACGTTATTGGTGTATCGCGAGCCCGAACTGTGGTTATGACGAGTTTGTATGTCTCATAGTCGAGGCCTTTTAAGACCTGGGCTATGATATCTTCGGGATCGAGAATTTTGCCCATGAGGGCGAGTTGGTCAACACAAACTTTTATGGAGTTCATGTAGTCGGAAATTGTTTGATCCGTCGTTTTCACGATGGAATCAAATTTTTGTTTGAATTGGAGAATATGTGCCCTAGAGGGGTTGGCGTATGTGTTAGCAAGGATGTCCCATGCTTCTTTTGCGGTTTTGGCCCGTACTATTAACGGTTGTAGGGCGGTGGTGAGGGTACCCATAAGGGCGCCAAGGATTAACCCGTCTTGTTTGAGCCAAGACAAGTAGGCCGGGTTAGGGGTTTCTTTTTTGGTTTCATCGGTGATGGTTTGTGGTGGTGGGTTTTCGGTGCCATTGATGAAGCCAAGGAGGCTAAATCCAAACAGTATGTTGGTTAATTGGAACCGCCAGGCTGTATAGTTTAGCGGGTTCAATTTGACCCAGTTGTTGAGGTTGAGCGATGTGAGTGGTTTGGCAGTTTCATGTGGGTTGGGTACAATTGTTTCGGTGTTGTTTGTGGCCATGGTGATGATGGGACACGAGGTGGGAGGGTTGCGTGGAAGGCGTTTGAAGGTGGGGCGTTTGGGACGAAGGAGGTTGGATCGTTGGGGTCTCGTTGATACCATATAAGATTGATAAATTGTAGGTTAATTGCTTGCTTATTACAATGATACATAGGAAGTATTTATAGGATTAAAAAGGGAGCTATTATGCTATATACAAAGATATGGAGATATATAGTTTCCTATTTGCCAATATTTACAAGATCAATATCTTTTGTTTATAGGTGAAGAATTATATGGAGATATTGGGGTTGCTTGTGAGGTAAGTTGGTTAATACAAATGAGACAATATACAAATAATTTCAGAAATTCACACACCAACTTGACTCAGAACGCTATTAAATCCTCTTTCAAAACAAGGAAAAAAAAAAATATGTCACTGCAGAACTTGGTCTAGTTTGTTTATCTGCAAACAAAACAAGGAAAAAAATATCACAAATATGTCAAAGAAGCGTCAGAATATTCACCTCAACAAATATTGCAGGTGATGATTCCATTATTAAGTTCTGTTGGCAGCATCTATTAGAAGACAATTATGTTAATTAGTAAGATCGTCGGTTCTCGGAGTGATTTGGATGAAAATGAACTCATTAAGGGAGACAAATAAGGCTGCGGTGAGAAAAAGAAAAATAACACACATCCTAATACCAATTGATATAGAGTATAGACAATTTTGTTCGAGTTTAACGCACACTATGACTGAAAACATCAAAGGAATCATTGCTAAGAAACCCATTATGAATGAACTAAGATACAATGAAATAATATACTATCTCGTTAAGTTGGATTATGAGTGAACTCCCTTGAATGAACCCAAGTAGCTGATTATAGATTTTTACAAAGGGAAGGGAAGGCATGTTATGTGAGATAAAATTTTGCTCTACTTCTCAAATGCTAAGGAGCTAATAACTCCAACCTATAATAATTACCTAATGCCCAAATTTGCAAGAAATAAATACATGAATATGTGGTGCAAGTTGCCTAACACAGTTCCAAAACGAAAGCAAAAAACAAAGGAAGAAATGAGAAGAATCTATTACCTAGGCTACAGGCAGCACCAACAAGCAGCTAGCGTGCAACGACATTAATCAGAGTATCAGACAGCAACAGTACAACGAATAGCGACAACAGCTAATAGCAACAGGCAGCAGCACCTAACAGTAGTTAACAGCATCAGGCGACATCATCTAGCAGCAACATGCGGCAACAGCTACCAGTGACTAGCAGCATAACGCCGGTCGGAAGCCCACAACACCTAACAGTCAGCGAGCACATCAGAACACCCTCAATAGCATAAAACCAGTAGGTAGCAGCGTCTACGGACAATAGAAGACGGCAGTAACTAGCAACATTATCAGCATGACAACAGGCACAACACAACTATATGTACAACAGTAACTACTAGTCAACCATCACAACAAAATATCCTGAAACAAACAATCCTAAGCCAAATGATAATTGTAAAGCTGTAAGATATTTAATCTTCTATATGCATGTTTAATTACTAAAATAAACATACAATAAACTAAATAGCGGAAGCGATCAATAAAAGATCGAGAATTAAACCTCCAGCCATTGCTTATCGGTATTCCTGAACAACTTTACCCAATAATCTGATTTAATAAAACCCGTTTCCGTAAACCTGTCTTCCCGTATGCTTTTCTGATTTCGGTTCCGAACCCTCTTTCTCACTAATTTAGATGGTGTATATTTTCTTAAGAGAGAGTAGGTTTGGTGACCTTATTAATCAGATAATGTGTTGTATTTATACTGATTTTGCCATCAAAAATCAGTTGCAAACATGGAGGAGTGAGTGGTGGGTGGTCAACTGAGGAAGTGGGGAGACAAAATAGGGCAGTTTTGTTCATGGTTTTGACTGCCAGATTAAATGGGCCATAAAATAGGATTTTCATAAAACTGAAATTAATATTATGGTTTATAATATTTACTGAATTAATTAGGAAAATCTAACATTCTCCCACTTGGCCCATTTAAGCAAGAGAAACTTCATCTACGAATCATAGCGACGAATTCTCTAGAGCGAGAATTAATCTTCCATGTATTACGATACACTTAGTCTCTCACCACTCACACTTAACTTAATGAATAAACCATATGTTTACTCTAGATCAAAACATAATGATATTTCTCAATAAAAATAAATAACCAAAGTATGTACGTACATAATCCAAAATGAGAAAATATCCAACTAAATGAAAATTTTCAATACAATAAATAAATGTATCACATTATGGGACCAAGTCCCATATTCACTACATAACCCTTGAAACCTTTAGGTGGCATGCCTTTAGTCAAGGATCAGCAATCATTAATTCAGTGCTAATGTATTCTATGATCACTTTCTTTTCCCGAACACGCTCTTTTATGGCCAAATACCTAATGTAGATGTGTTTACTTCGACTTTCACTTCTATTATTCTTAGCCATAAATACCGCAGCTGAATTATCACAATACATTCGAATTGGCCGACTAATATAGTCAACCACTCTTAGCCCAGATAAGAAACCTTTCAGCCATACACCATGTGAGGTAGCCTCAAAACAAGAAACGAACTCGGCCTCCTTAGTAGAAGTGGCTGTCAATGTCTGCTTAGTACTCCTCCAAGATACAGCACCGTCAGCTAGCATAAACACATATCCTGATGTGGATTTTCGTGAATCAATGCAGCCAGCAAAGTCTGAGTCGGAGTACCCCACCACTTCAAGACTATCAACCCGTCTATACATAAGCATGTAGTCTTTGGTACCCTGAAGGTACCTCAACACTTTCTTTGCAGCCTTCCAGTGATCGGTGCTCGGGTTACTCTGATATCTGCCTAATACTCCAACAGCATATGCAATGTCAGGTCTGGTACAGAATTGAGCATACATAGTGCTACCAATAGCTGAAGTATATGGAACATTTTTTATTTGTTCCCTTTCTAAATCATTCCTGGGACACTGGTCTAAACTGAATCGGTCACCTTTTACAATAGGTGTTACACTTGGTGAACAATCTTTCATTCTGAATCTTTCAAGCACTTTGTTGATATAGGCCTCCTGAGATAGTCCTAAAATGCCTCGGGATCTATCTCTATGGATCTCAATGCCAATGACATAAGATTCCTCGCCCATATCTTTCATATCAAAGTTATTTGAAAGAAACCGTTTTACCTCATATAGAAACCCCTTATCATTGGTTGCTAGCAAAATGTCATCCACGTATAATACAAGGAAACAAATCTTAATCCCACTAACCTTAAGGTATATGCATTGGTCCATAATATTTTCTTCAAAACCGAATGAAGAAATTACTTCATGGAACTTCTTATACCATTGACAGGAGGCTTGTTTCAAACCGTATATGGATTTATTTAGCTTACAAACCAAATGCTCACCATCTTTAGAGGAGAATCCTTCAGGTTGTTTCATGTAAACCTCTTCCTCTAAATTGCCATTGAGAAATGTCGTTTTCACATCTATTTGATGTAGCTCAAAATCAAAATGAGCTACTAATGCCATGACAACTCGAAAAGAATCTTTCTTTGATATAGGAGAAAATGTCTCCTTGTAGTCGATCCCTTCTCTTTGAGTGAACCCTTTAGCAACGAGTCTTGCCTTATGTCTTTCGATGTTGCCAAGTGAGTCTCTTTTAGTCTTAAAGACCCACTTACATCCGATGGTTTTTACACCATCAGGCACTTCGACGAGATCCCAAACTCGATTAGACGCCATAGAGTTCATCTCATCTTTCATAGCATCCATCCATAAGTTTGAATCTGTAGAACTTATGGCTTGTGAAAATGACATAGGATCATTATCAACTCCAACATTGCAATCCGATTCTTGTAGATATACTTCATAGTTGTCAGGAATAGCCGATCTCCTTTCTCGAATAGATCTTCTTAATGGAATTTGTTCAACCTCACGGTGAACTTCTTCCTCATTATGATCCACCCTATTTTGATCGACATTTTGTGGAATTTATGTATTTGGTTGTTGAACTTGTGGTCGAACTTCAGGACTGTGAACAATAACCAACCTGTCACTTAAAACAGAGGGTGATGCTTCATGTTGATCCTTTTCAGGTTCAACTTCTATAGTACTCCCACTGATTAAGTCATTTTCAAGAAATTTCGCATTTCTTGATTCCACAATCCTGGTACTATGAGACGGACAGTAGAACCTATAGTCTTTGGACTTTTCGGCATATCCAATGAAATGCCCACTAATAGTCCTTCGGTCTAGTTTATTTTCTTGTGATTTGTAAATTCTCACCTCAGACGGACATCCCGAAACGCGTATATGTTGCAAACTCGGTTTCCAACCTTTGAATAACTCAAAAGGCGTCTTTGAGACGGCCTTGGAAGGAACACGATTTAATATATACGCAGCCGTCTTTAGTGCATCAACCCACAAAAATAAAGGAAGTTTAATATTACTTCTCATACTACGCACCATTTCAATTAATGTCTGATTCCTTCTTTCTGCTACACCATTCTGATCCGGAGAACCGGGCATGTTGGGGTTGGTGTCCTTAACAGTTAGTGCAAGGACTTATAAACCTCTAAAAGGATCAAAGGGCATACTTTGGTATTATTATCAGTTGATCCACGTTTATCAATAACGGTTGGCTTGCTAGATAAGTTTGACGTTATTGTCATACAGATGGCGGTGATCAACTGGTCCCTAAAAGTCACACCTATAGGATACGTTCGAGAGATGTGACGGTATGAAAATACTGTCATGTAGATGCCAAAATTGACTAACCAGTTAGTCCGAGTTATTTGACTAGTAATTAGTCAAATATGTGATGTTGAGATTATTATATTTAATACGGATTAAATATCATGGGCTAAGGCGAATTAACCAGTTAATTCGTAAAATTAAATATACGTGATTTATATTTAATTAAATGTATATTGAATATAATTATACAATACTGTTTTGTCGGACACGTATTAATAATTCAGCTAACCCGTATTATTAGCTGATGCCTTAATTTCCGATAACCGATAACAGTTTATAATACAAACCCGTCATATACATTTTAGTTTTTAACGAACCGGACCTCGAGTTAAAACCAAGAGGAAGTGGAAGCCCACTTCCCCTTGTGGGTCACGGTTTTGGCCGAACTAGGAGAACAAAAGGAGACCTCCTCCTTCTGTTAAACCTAATCATCATTTGAAACAAAATTTAGGGTTTTGAAGAGTATTCTTCTCTCGAAAAACCCGAGATCTCTCATCTCGACAAAACTCACATCAGTTCTCCCTATATTGCAAGGCAATCGGAGAACACTGTTCTAGCACAAGGGCATATCTCGGACAAAGTCTTGGGTGCAACGATTAGGAGGAAATCTGCTTTGATTTCTGTTCTTTACGCCGCAATTTAAAGGACCCGAGGTTGATTTCTAATCTTTATCGTTTCCTTGTTATTTTCGTTTTATGACTATAAATTGCATATAAATTTACGTTATAGTCCTGCATTTTAAGGGTAGTATACGGATATTAACCCACAAGTGGTATCAGAGCGAGGCCACGTAAATTTTTATATGTGTTTTTCATCAAACGATTGTTGAAACGATGAATTTTGGTTAAAAATTTGTCTCGGCAGCCATTTTTTTAACTCGGCAGAAATTTTTTTTTATTGCTGCGTTTTTTTGGTTGCATTGGGAACCGTGTCTTGTTTACACGGTTGCTCTTGTTGTTGTTTTGTCTCGAAAACCAAACCGTGCCATGTTTTACACGGCTGTTTTGTTTCAAATTTCATGTTGTTTTTACATGTTGTTATTTTATACAGAGATTATAGCAACATGTCAAGTTTTTGTCAATTGTTAAATTTGTTTTGATGCGTTTTTGATCAAAATTACAATTGATTTTGTCTCGACAAACTGTTTTCACGAGGGTTTTGAAGTTTCAGCCATATAAGCATTCGATCGAGCGTATTTCTACTCGATCGAGTGCTGTTTCTGTCTTGTTTTTGCTCGATCGAGTCCCTGTTGTACTCGATCGACCCTGTTATAAAAACCTTTTGCTCGATCGAGTCCCTGTTGTACTCGATCGACCCCTTTCTAAACCCTACTGCTCGATCGAGTTGTCCTCGTACTCGATCGAGTAGATTTGCTGATATAAGTTCTCGATCGACCTCCAGTTTAGTCGATCGAGTACCCCCTGATTAGCATACCCCTCGATCGACTTGCAGTTCAGTCGATCGAGCCCTTTTGTTCCTCGATCGAGCACTTGTGTCCCTGGATCGAGGGATTTCGTCTTTAACAGCTTTGAAAATTTGTTTCTTTTGATTTAAATTTTCATTTGGCTTCAATATGTACTTTATACGGATATAGTACACTCGCTATGATTGTGAAACAGTTCACACACGTACCATTAAGTTATTTTAAAGCGTTTTTAAAGTAACGGATTGTAATGGATTAAAATTAAATGATAGAAGCGGTTTTATCACACGAATTTTAATCATTAAAAGGTGGTTTGGATAAATTTAACATAATTACGGAATTATGTCACGAATGAATTTGTTTTTAGTTGATGCTTTTTATTTATCGTTAATTTATGAATGCCGTGAATGCCTTTTTATTACGTATTTATTTTTTGCAACCCGTTGTAACTTAGTGTGGCCTTAGCAGAACGTGTTACCGTAATGATGGAACACGGTCTTGGTTGTATTTTGAGATCTCGCATCTCCGTTTTGGATTTTTCACTTGTAATTACAGTTTTTAATTAGAATGTAAATAGGTTTCTATTTTGTAATTTTAAATTGTAATTTTTGAGAAGACCAAAGATGGAGACCGGATGCTCACTCCCGCTACCTGGATCAAGATGGAACATCAAGACAAGCTTTTCGGGTCCAACGGTGGATTCCAAAGTTGTATCATGTTCTTATACTAGGATAGGCCACACTAGGAAATTTTTATTTACGTATCGCATTCCTTTATTTATTTTTATGCAACGATAATATGCATCATATTCCGCCTAAAAACCAAACCACCTATAATTTATTGCATGAAAACTGACACATATAGAGGTCACGAGTTAGTTTTCATTGACATTCTCATGTCACACGTTTTTAAGCCATCTTCCAAATAAATTCATTCACGACAGACGCTAGTTATTCGTTCACTTAAAATGAATTATAATTTTGTTGATGGGATCTTCCTCGTATAAACTAAAATTGAGAACGGTCTTTATAGGTCAAACTCCAATGAGTCCCTTCTTCGTCGGTAGGCATACTATGACCCCTTCTACGTCGGGTAAGTTGGAACTGATTGACCTATTTTATCTCAACACCATGGTCACTCGTACGATCCTGTGACTATGGTGGACTATAGATAGGATTTACAGAAATCTATCGACCAAGAGTTCTTCCGGAAGAATTAGCTAAACAGTTGGCTTATCAATTTACAGAAATTGAGTCTTGGGATCACTTGTATCTTTCTTGAGGGAGATCAATTATGCAAGTGCAAGAGTCTACATGTTTAAAATGAATTTTAAAATAGACTTAAATCACCTCGATGAGTTGCTTATTTCGTTTTGTTTTTCTTTCTTTTTCAGTGTAGATCACGATTTTAAACTGCTAAACAACAAATGGCTGGTTCAAGTGATAACCCAATGCCAAGTGCCACATTGGACCGTGAGTCCGGCTTAGGATCTTCATGAATCGGATGAATCGGTCTACTCGATCAAGAATGATGGATCCAACTTCGCGGACGGGAGGCGGCATTACGGAATGCCGCCACCGCGACGGAAGCTCAAATTTTTGTTAGAGCCCCTCCCGGCAAACCCAGGTCCCACGGCTAGAGCTACCGAAATCGCCAAGTTTAACGATTTCTGCATGGAAGCGGGTGCGATTAAAAACGTACTCATTTTTGCAATGGAATCCAATTTGCAGAAACGCTTCATAGCCCATGGTGCAAACAAGATTTTCACCACGCTCACTAAGGAATTCTCGAAAGCACCGAGAATCGTGACCTATGAGCATACCACTCGCTTCTTTGATGCGAGACTCGAAAGGGCCAACCGGTTAGCCCACACATTCTCAGCATGATTGAGAATGTCGAGAAGCCGGAGACCTTTAATTGTAACATCAGCGAGAACATTGTTATCGACCGCATGCTTCACTCACTCCACGATGGTTTTTCGCAATTTAGAGCGAATTACTATATGAATGATTTGAAGAAAACTCCCCATGAATTGCACTCCCTCCTCGTACAGACCGAGAAGGACATGAAGTGCGGTGGGAGCTCGAAACAGGATGTTCTCGTTGTGTCAAACAAAGGGAAAGGTAAGGGCAAAGCTCCGGCAAACCTAACAAAGAGGTAAGGCGAAGTTCAAGAAGTCGGGTTCAGGTAAGAGTGGTCCTGGTGAGGCGAGCAACTCATCGGGCATGACAAAGAGCAAGAGTGAAAACATGGAATGCCATCATTGCCACAAGACTGGGCATTGGAGACGCACATGTCCTGTTTATCATGAGGACTTAAAGGCAGGTCGTGTTAAACCCGTTGGTATGTCTTCTCTCTCTTCTACTTTTATTCATATGATTGAGATTAACCACGCAAGTTACGGAACTTGGGTACTTGATACTTGGTTGTGGTTCTCATCTCGTGTAATCATGTGCGGGGGCTCAAAACATCGAACCCCTCGTAAAGGGTGAGGTGGACCTGCGTGTTGGGAATGGAGCAAGAGTAGCTGCCATCTCCAAGGGGACATATGTGATCCAACTTCCTAGCGGATTTGAGTTATCATTATATGATTGCTATTATGTACCCAGTCTTTCTAAAAACATTATTTCTGTTTCTGCGCTTGATAAACTTGGTTTTTCATTTGTAATAGAGAATAATTCTTGCATTTTCTCATTACACAATATGATTTATGGCAAGGCGGTCTCCATGAATGGAATTTATGTTTTAGATCAGACCAATGAAATATTACACGTAATGAATAAAAAGTTAAAGGTTGGTGACAAAGATCAAACGTATCTATGGCACTGCCGTATGGGACACATTAATGAGAAACGCGTAAAACAGCTCATCAAACATGGAGCTATCTCGGCCTTTGATTTTCAATCATTTGGCACGTGTGAATCATGTCTCATCGGTAAGATGACTCGGATTTCCTTCAAAGGTGTTGGAATGCGCGCTGCTGACCTATTAGGGCTCATACACACGGATGTATGTGGTCCTATGTCAATCACCGCACGAGAAGGCTATAGGTATTTCATCACTTTCACGGACGATTTGAGTAGATATGGCTATGTCTATTTAATGAAGCACAAAAGTGAATCCTTTAAGAAATTCAAAGAATACCAGAATAGGGTACAGAACCTATTAGGTAGAAAGATTAAAACACTGCGTTCAGATCGTGGTGGCGAGTATCTTTCTCACGAGTTTGATCAACACCTAAAGGACTGTGGGATTGCCCTACATTAACTCCACCGGAACACCTCAATTAAACGGTGTGTCCGAACGGAGAAATCGAACACTACTTGATATGGTTCGATCCATGATGAGTCACACGATATTACCTGATTCATTATGGGGTTATGCTCTTATGTCGGCCGCTCTAATACTTAACAAAGTCCGTCTAAAGTCATTGACAAGACTCCATATGAACTATGGAAGGGAACGGTCCCTAACTTGTCCTTTATACGGGTTTGGGGCTGCGAGGCTTATGTCAAGTGGAGACACGAAGATAAGCTCGGCCCGCGATCGGTCAAGACATACTTTATAGGTTATCCTAAAGGATCACGTGGTCATTACTTTTATTCGCCAACCGAACAACGTGTTTTTGTTGCGGCTAGTGCGACATTCTTAGAGAAGGAATTTCTCGAGAATGCAAAGAGTGATAGAACCTTCGATCTGTCGGAGGTTCCAGAACCAAATACCGAGCAACTATTGGAGGAACCTATTCCTTCAATCCCTACTGCGTGAATATTCTGAGGAACCTAGGAGGTCGGGTAGAGTCTCTATTCCTCCGGACAGATACATTGGTATGGTCGAGGAACATGACATAGATGACGTTCTACTCTTAACGAGTAGTGAACCCGCAACCTATAAAGGTGCCATGACAAGTTCGACTCAAAGCTATGGCTTGAGGCCATGCAATCCGAGATGGACTCCATGTATGAGAACAACGTGTGGGATCTTGTTGACTTACCCGCTAAGGTTCGTCCCCTTCAATGCAAATGGCTTTACAAGATAAAGCATTCTGTGGAAGGTCAGCAAGATATCTACAAAGCACGACTAGTTGCTAAAGGTTTCACCCAAGTGCCAGGTTTGCACTACGATGAGATTTTTGCACCCGTAGTTATCTTTGCGTTCCATTCGGATTATCTTAGCGATCGCCGCTTTTCATGACTATGAAATTTGGCAAATGGATGTGAAAACCGCCTTCTTAAACGGCTTTTGGAGGAAGAGTTGTACATGGTACAACCCGAAGGTTTCATCGATCCCGAACATCCTAAGAAAGTATGCAAGCTTAAGCGTTCCATTTATGGACTTAAGCAAGCATCAAGGAGTTGGAATCATCGCTTCGACCAAGTGATAAAAGAAAATGGATTTACTCGATCCGTCGAGGAACCATGTCTATATATCAAGTCGAGTGGGAGCAAGATTGTCTTCCTAATATTGTATGTTGACGACATACTCTGATTGGGAATGACATACCTCTCTTAACTTCGGTGAAAGTATGGTTGAAGAACCATTTCCAGATGAAAGATCTGGGAGAGGCACAGAGAATTCTAGGCATCCGTATCTATCGAGATAGATCACGACGGATGTTATCTCTCGATCGGAGTCTTACATAGACAAAGTCCTAGAGAGATTCAAAGATGACTAACTCCAAGAAGGGGTTCCTTCCGATGGCTCCAGGGGTGCATTTGAGCAAGTCTCGGGCACAGACACACGGAAGAGAAAGAGCGCATGACACGGATTCCTTATGCTTCGGCTATAGGATCAATCATGTATGCCATGATATGCACACGTCCGACGTGGCATATGCATTGAGTATGACAAGTCGATTCCAACGGAAACCAGGTGAACCACATTGGTTGGTTGTCAAGAACATTCTTAAGTACCTCCGGAGGACTAAAGATTGGGCATTGACTTATGGAGGCTCTCAAACGCTATGCGCAACCGATTCTGCAGATGCTAGCTTCCAAACGGATCGAGATGACTCGAAATCTCGGTCTGGATTCGTTTTTACTCTTAATGGCGCTGCAGATCACCGGAAGAGTTCAAAACAAACTGTCTGTTAAGATTCTACGACGAGTCCGAGTACTATGCCGCGTCTGAAGCTACAAAGGAAGCGATATGGATGCGTCAATTCTTACATGGGCTCTCAGTAGTGCCTAGTTCGAATGACCCGATCACCATCTATTGCGACAATAGTGGTGCCATCTTCCAAGCTAAAGAGCCAAAGTCTAGCAACAAATCTAGACATGTACAACGGAAAGCTCATCTAATCCGGGATTACGTGGAGCAAAAGGAAGTAGTGATAGAAAAGATTGCTACTGATGATAACATAGCAGATCCTCTCACTAAAGCATTACGACAAGATAAGCATGAAGGGCACGTTAATTCCATGGGAATCAAACGTGTTCCTGAGTTGTAGTACTCTTTTATGGATTAGATTCATTCTCTTTTGTACTCTATACGACATCATCGTTTTGATATTATATATATATTTTGTTTTTCATGTGGAATTGTACGACAATTTTGAACACCACAAAGTGAACTGAACAAACATTATAGTTTTTAGTCCTTAATTGCCCACATGAGCTGATAACTCTGGCAATTATTTTGTGACGTTGGTTGATGGTGGGTTCAACGAGCCATAAGTCAACCGGTTGACTGACCAATCACAGAGGCGATTTATACGGATATTTCGTAGGACACTATTGTGACATCGACGTGGAGTCCTAAATGTTTTATAACATTCGTTGCCCGGTCGTGGATAGGACTTCCATGGTGATCCTAAGAGTCGATTCTTTGACTATCGACTGTCTCTTGAGACTACGGCAGATTTTGGGTGACTTTGGTTTCTTTCTCACGGTCATCCGTAACAGGGGCCAAGTAGATTTTTTCTGGGTCATTTCATGCCGTGCTTAGATCGGAAGGAGTCGAGTTGAAGGAAATATTCACCTTTATCGGTACTCGATATTTCTCGGGGCCACTCGAGGAGTCAGAATCGAAATGCATGGCCATGCTCGGATACGGATTCGTTTTATCGGTTAAGTTACTCTCTAGTCGGGGAAACCACTCTAGATACGGATCGATTGTAAAATACGACCTTTGTGGATCCGGATCTGCAAATTGTTTTACATTGAGTGGGAGAAATTTTTAAATGAATATGAGAATCGGTTATCGCACATACACTTGTACGGACAAGTGGGAGTTTGTTGGAGCTTGTGTCCTCCAGTTAGTGCGGATAACGTCATTGCACATACACTTGTACGGACAAGTGGGAGCTTGTTGGGGTTGGTGTCCTTAACAATTAGTGCAAGGACTTATAAACCTCTAAAAGGATCAAAGGGCATATTTTGGTATTATTATCACTTGATCCACGTTTATCAATAACGGTTGGCTTGCTAGATAAGTTTGACGTTATTGTCATACAGATGGCGGTGATCAACTGGTCCCTAAAAGTCACACCTATAGGATACGTTCGAGAGATGTGACGGTATGAAAATACTGTCATGTAGATGCCAAAATTGACTAACCAGTTAGTCCGAGTTATTTGACTAGTAATTAGTCAAATATGTGATGTTGAGATTATTATATTTAATACGGATTAAATATCATGGGCTAAGGCGAATTAACCAGTTAATTCGTAAAATTAAATATACGTGATTTATATTTAATTAAATGTATATTGAATATAATTATACAATAATGTTTTGTCGGACACGTATTAATAATTCAGCTAACCCGTATTATTAGCTGATGCCTTAATTTCCGATAACCGATAACAGTTTATAATACAAACCCGTCATATACATTTTAGTTTTTAACGAACCGGACCTCGAGTTAAAACCAAGAGGAAGTGGAAGCCCACTTCCCCTTGTGGGTCACGGTTTTGGCCGAACTAGGAGAACAAAAGGAGACCTCCTCCTTCTGTTAAACCTAATCATCATTTGAAACAAAATTTAGGGTTTTGAAGAGTATTCTTCTCTGAAAAACCTGAGATCTCTCATCTCGACAAAACTCACATCAGTTCTCCCTATATTGCAAGGCAATCGGAGAACACTGTTCTAGCACAAGGGCATATCTCGGACAAAGTCTTGGGTGCAACGATTAGGAGGAAATCTGCTTTGATTTCTGTTCTTTACGCCGCAATTTAAAGGACCCGAGGTTGATTTCTAATCTTTATCGTTTCCTTGTTATTTTCGTTTTATGACTATAAATTGCATATAAATTTACGTTATAGTCCTGCATTTTAAGGGTAGTATACGGATATTAACCCACAGGGCATAGTGTATTGGGCAACAATCCCATGCTCTTGAAGGAATTTAGCAAAAGGACCAGGTGCTTGTCCATCCTCAGTATATCTACCATAGTACTCACCACCTCTATCTGATCTCATAATTTTAACGTGCTTACCACATTGTTTCTCTACTTCAGCCTTAAATAACGTAAAGGCATCAAAGGCTTCGTCTTTGGAACGAAGTAAGTAGATGTACATATATCGTGAATAATCGTCAATAAAGGTAATAAAGTATTTCGGATCATTAGCGTTCACGTCCGGACAACAAATATCCGTGTGTATGATTTCTAACAGGTCAGAACTCCTCTTAGCACCTTTCTTAGATTTGTTAATTTGCTTTCCCTTAATGCAACTAACACAAGTATCAAAATCGGTAAAGTCTAAAGTACCAAGTACCCCTTCTTTTACCAATCTCTTAACCCTCTCAATGGAGATGCGTCCCAATCTCCGGTGCCATTAAATAGAGGACTCCTCATTCATAATACTTCTTTTTAAACCAGTATTAACATGCATAGTGTTTTGAGTGGTATCATTTTGTAAATAAAGGCGATATAAATTATCAGACAAAATACCATAGCCAATAACTTTAGAATTTCTGCAAATACTGAAACCAAAATTCAAAAAATTAAAGGTAAATCCAAACGGTACAAGCCTTGAAATTGAAATTAAATTCCGAGCAAAATTCGGAACATAAAATGTCTTATCCAAAACCAAAATAAAACCACTACTCAAAACTAAACTGCATGTCCCTACGGCCTCCACGTTCGAGCCTATCTGGTTGCCTGAATAGATAGAGCTTTCACTAGCCACTGGTTTCCGTAGGTTTGTTATACCCTGCAAGATATTTGAAACATGGATTATAGTACCAGAGTCAATACACCAAGTATTATGAATAACATTAACCATATTAGATTCATAACAAACAAACGCATGAAAATTACCTTTCTTTTTAAGCCAAGCCTTGAACTTTATGCAGTCTTTCTTCATATGTCCCTTCTTTTTACAGAAGAAACATGAAGACTCCTTCTTAATGGTCAGCTCAACAGATATCTTACCCTTTCCCTTATCCTTATGGTGACCCTTTTTAGTACTAGATGATTCTTTATTAGTACTAGTAGTTAGGTTCACCTTTTCGCCCTCCTCCAACAACAACCTCCCCTCCTCTTGAACACACATGGTCATTAATTCATTAAGAGACCACTTATCCTTATGTGTATTGTAAGAGATCTTAAAGGGGGCATATTGTGCTGGGAGAGAACACAAAATGAAATGTACCAAGAAAGAGTCAAACATAGTAACTTCCAATACCTTAAGTTGGGCTGCAATATCCCTCATGCGCATGATGAAATCACGCACTCCTTTAGTGGCATTGAGCTTCAAGGAAGTAAATTTCATTATTAAGGTGCTCGCCAAAGCCTTATCAGAAGTTTCGAGCTGCTCATCTATTGCTTTGAGAAGGTCTCAGACTTTAGTATGCTGCTCGACGGAACCTCGGATACTAGCACACAATTTTGTCTTTATGAACATCGTGCAAATATAGTTTGATTTCTCCCACTTTTCACGATGGTCTACTTCATCTGGTGTGCTAGTTTTCTTTACCTCAGCCGGTTCATCGTGTTGTATAGCATAATCGAAACGCGTGAATCCTAAATGCAGTAGAACCCTCTCTTTCCACACCTTAAAATTATCACCAGTTAATTCAGGAACGTCTATAAATTTTAAATATACATGCTTAGTAACAAAAATTTGAGACTTAACTTTATCACAACTTACCAATGTAAATTATGCTCATATGAATCTAGTGACATAAACTTGCCCGTGGGCTAAAGTCTACTCAAATTAGATGCATAAAAAATAAATTTTATGATGAAACTATCAAATTATATTCATTTCTCAACTCCTGTGGGTATATTAAGAAACATAATTCAATATAACATCCAAATTAATCACACAAATATAATAAGATTCCTGTGGGTAAGTCTCATCACATTACGTATAATTAATTACAATAAAATGTCTAGTTTTCACATGCGATTTCGAATAAAATTTAATCAATTAGAGATGTTGTGGCTACTCCCTAACTAATAAACTTAAAATCGCTTGACATTTTAAACATTAAGTTCAATGTATACACAAAAAACCATATGAACAAGCAAGAAATTCAATTGATCTGCCCATTTCAGTAGTGCCAATATTAAACATGTATATAAACACAATCAAATTACACTAACACTATATGTATAATAAGATGACATGTGATTATAAGAGTCTCGAACAGTACGAACATAAGCATGTACTACGTAACTCCATGTTCAAGAGTAAAGCACAACAAAAAAAAAAATCACATGGTGAGCAAGAACCAGAAAAAGCACCAATTTGACTAACAAGACATAAATATCTTCATTATTATTATTATACATTTAAATCAAAGGCACTATATTTTGACAATTGGCAGAAAGGTCACATGTTAAAAGCGACAAACAAACAAAGGGTCAAAAGAAGTATTACGCTACTATATAAAATAAGCATACAATACTCCCTGCTTTAGTACTTTATACTATTGTTCCAGTAGTACTTTATACTATAAACACAGACGAAATAAAAAATGGGCAAAACTTCATCCCCTACCTCCGTCTTCCTCCATTAAAACAAAAAACCCAGAACAGACATGAACACAAAAAATTTCCAGATTTTAATGACAAAGACGGTAGATTCTAATCAAGCCAATAAACCGAATGTCAAAAGAAATTCCAGATTCCGACGAAAAACAAAATTAGCAGATTCAATATCACAAGAAAACGGAAAACGGAAAACTGAAGACGGAAATTCAACAAGCAAGACAGAGGCGATATACTCGCTCTGATACCAAATGTAAGATTTATTAATCTTCTATATGCGTGTTTAATTACTGAAATAAACATACAATAAACTAAATAGCGGAAGCGATAAATAAAGATCGAGAATTAAATCTCTAGCCATTGCTTATCGGTATTCCTAAACAGCTTTTAAATCCCGAATAAAGAAATAAACCCGTTTCTGTAAACACGTCTGCCGTATGTTTTTCTCCGATTTCGATTCCGAACCCTCCTTCTCACTGATTTAGATGGTGTATATTTTCTTAAGGGAGAGTAGGTTTGGTGACCTTATTAATCAGAAATTATGTTGTACTTATACTGATTTTGCCATCAAAAATCAGTTGCAAATATAGATGAGTGAGTGGTGGTCAACTGAAGGAAATGGGGAGACAAAATAGGGCAGTTTGAGTCTATATTTTGACTGCCAAAATAATGGACCAGAACTTTAGTATTTTCAATAACTGAAAAAATCCAACATTCTCCCACTTAGCCCATTTACGCAAGAGAAACTTCATGTACGAATCATAGCGACGAATTCTCTAGAGCGAGAATTAATCTTCCATGTATTACGATACACTTAGTCTCTCACCACTCACACTTAACTTAATGAATAAACCATATGTTTACTCTAGGCCAAAACATAATGATATTTCTCAATAAAAATAAATAACCAAAGTACGTACGTACATAATCCAAAATGAGAAAATATCCAACTAAATGAAAAATTTCAATACAATAAATAAATGTATCATATTATGGGACTAAGTCCCATATTCACTACATGACCCTTGAAACCTTTAGGTGTCATGCCTTTAGTCAAGGGATCAGCAATCATTAATTCAGTGCTAATGTGTTCTATGATCACTTTCTTTTCCTGAACACGCTCTTTTATGGCCAAATACTTAATGTCGATGTGTTTACTTCGACTTCCACTTCTATTATTCTTAGCCATAAATACCGTAGCTGAATTATAACAATACATTCGAAATGGCCGACTAATAGAGTCAACGACTCTTAGCCCAGATAAGAAACCTTTCAGCCATACACCATGTGAGGTAGCCTCAAAACAAGAAACGAACTCGGCCTCCATAGTAGAAGTGGTTGTCAAAGTCTGCTTAGTACTCCTCCAGGATACAGCTCCGTCAGCTAGCATAAAGACATATCCTGATGTGGATTTTCGTGAATCAATGCAGCCAGCAAAGTCTGAGTCGGAGTACCCTACCACTTCAAGACTATTAGTCCGTCTATACATAAGCATGTAATCTTTGGCACCCTGAAGGTACCTGAACACTTTCTCTGCAGCTTTCCAGTGATCAGTGCCTGGGTTACTCTGATATCTGCCTAATACTCCAACAGCATATGCAATGTCAGGTCTAGTACAGACTTGAGCATACATAATACTACCAACAGCTGAAGCATATGGAATATTTTTCATTTGTTCCCTTTCTAAATCATTCCTGGGACACTGGTCTAAACTGAATTGGTCACCTTTCACAATAGGTGCTACACTCGGTGAACAATCTTTCATTCTAAACCTTTCAAGCACTTTGTTGATATAGGCCTCCTGAGACAAGCCTAAAATGCCTATGGATCTATCTCTATGGATCTTAATGCCAATGACATAAGATGCCTCGCCCATATCTTTCATATCAAAGTTATTTGAACGAAATTGTTTCACCTCATATAGAAACCCCTTATCATTGGTTGCTAGCAACATGTCATCCACGTATAATACAAGGAAACAAATCTTACTCCCACTAATCTTAAGGTATATGCATTGGTCCATGATATTTTCTTCAAAACCGAATGAAGAAATTACTTCATGGAACTTCTTATACCATTGACGGGAGACTTGTTTCAAACCGTATATGGATTTATTTAGCTTACAAACCAAATGCTCACCATCTTTAGAGGAGAATCCTTCAGGTTGTTTCATGTAAACCTCTTCCTCTAAATTGCCATTGAGAAATGTCGTTTTCACATCTATTTGATGTAGCTCAAAATCAAAATGAGCTACTAATGCCATGACAACTCGAAAAGAATCTTTCTTTGATATAGGAGAAAATGTCTCCTTGTAGTCGATCCCTTCTCTTTGAGTGAACCCTTTAGCAACGAGTCTTGCCTTATGTCTTTCGATGTTGCCAAGTGAGTCTCTTTTAGTCTTAAAGACCCACTTACATCCGATGGTTTTTACACCATCAGGCACTTCGACGAGATCCCAAACTCGATTAGACGCCATAGAGTTCATCTCATCTTTCATAGCATCCATCCATAAGTTTGAATCTGTAGAACTTATGGCTTGTGAAAATGACATAGGATCATTATCAACTCCAACATTGCAATCCGATTCTTGTAGATATACTTCATAGTTGTCAGGAATAGCCGATCTCCTTTCTCGAATAGATCTTCTTAATGGAATTTGTTCAACCTCAAGGTGAACTTCTTCCTCATTATGATCCACCCTATTTTGATCGACATTTTGTGGAATTTATGTATTTGGTTGTTGAACTTGTGGTCGAACTTCAGGACTGTGAACAATAACCAACCTGTCACTTAAAACAGAGGGTGATGCTTCATGTTGATCCTTTTCAGGTTCAACTTCTATAGTACTCCCACTGATTAAGTCATTTTCAAGAAATTTCGCATTTCTTGATTCCACAATCCTGGTACTATGAGACGGACAGTAGAACCTATAGTCTTTGGACTTTTCGGCATATCCAATGAAATGCCCACTAATAGTCCTTCGGTCTAGTTTATTTTCTTGTGATTTGTAAATTCTCACCTCAGACGGACATCCCGAAATGCGTATATGTTGCAAACTCGGTTTCCAACCTTTGAATAACTCAAAAGGCGTCTTTGAGACGGCCTTGGAAGGAACACGATTTAATATAAACGCAGCCGTCTTTAGTGCATCAACCCACAAAAATAAAGGAAGTTTAATATTACTTCTCATACTACGCACCATTTCAATTAATGTCTGATTCCTTCTTTCTGCTACACCATTCTGATCCGGAGAACCGGGCATAGTGTATTGGGCAACAATCCCATGCTCTTGAAGGAATTTAGCAAAAGGACCAGGTGCTTGTCCATCCTCAGTATATCTACCATAGTACTCACCACCTCTATCTGATCTCACAATTTTAATGTGCTTACCACATTGTTTCTCTACTTCAGCCTTAAATAACTTAAAGGCATCAAAGGCTTCGTCTTTGGAACGAAGTAAGTAGATGTACATATATCGTGAATAATCGTCAATAAAGGTAATAAAGTATTTCGGATCATTAGCGTTCACGTCCGGACAACAAATATCCGTGTGTATGATTTCTAACAGGTCAGAACTCCTCTTAGCACCTTTCTTAGATTTGTTAGTTTGCTTTCCCTTAATGCAACTAACACAAGTATCAAAATCGGTAAAGTCTAAAGTACCAAGTACCCCTTCTTTTACAAATCTCTTAACCCTCTCAATGGAGATGTGTCCCAATCTCCGGTGCCATAACATAGAGGACTCCTCATTCATAATACATCTTTTTAAACCAGTATTAACATGCATAATATTTTGAGTGGTATCATTTTGTAAATAAAGGCGATATAAATTATCAGACAAAATACCATAGCCAATAACTTTAGAATTTCTGCAAATACTGAAACCAGAATTCGAAAAATTAAAGGTAAATTCAAACGGTACAAGCCTTGAAACTGAAATTAAATTCCGAGCAAAATTCAGAACATAAAATGTCTTTTCCAATTCCAAAACAAAACCACTACTCAAAACAAAACTGCATGTCCCCACGGCCTCCACGTTCGAGCCTATCTGATTGCCTGAATAGATAGAGCTTTCACTTGCCACTGGTTTCCGCAAGTTTGTCATACCCTGCAAGGTATTCGAGACATGGATTGTAGTACCAGAGTCAATCCACCAAGTATTATGAATAACATTAACCATATTAGATTCATAACAAACAAACGCATGAATATTACCTTTCTTTTTAAGCCAAGCCTTGAACTTTATGCAGTCTTTCTTCATATGTCCCTTTTTTTTACAGAAGAAACATGAAGACTCCTTCTTAATAGTCAGCTCAACAGATATCTTACCCTTTCCCTTATCCTTATGGTGACCTTTCTTAGTACTAGATGATGATTCTTTATTAGTACTAGTAGTTAGGTTCACCTTTTCGCCCTCCTCCAACAACAACCTCCCCTCCTCTTGAACACACAAGGTCATTAATTCATTAAGAGACCATTTATCCTTATGTTTATTGTAAGAGATCTTAAAGGGGGTATATTGTGCTGGGAGAGAACACAAAATGAAATGTACCAGGAAAGAGTCAGACATAGTAACTTCCAGTACCTTAAGTTGGGCTGCAATATCCCTCATGCGCATGATGAAATCACGCACTCCTTTAGTGGCATTGAGCTTCAAGGAAGTAAAATTCATTATTAAGGTGCTCGCCAAAGCCTTATTAGAAGTTTCGAACTGCTCATCTATTACTTTAAGAAGGTCTCGAACTTTAGTATGCTGCTCGACGGAACCTCGGATACTAGCACACAATTTTGTCTTTATGAACATCGTGCAAATATAGTTTGATTTCTCCCACTTTTCACGATGGTCTACTTCACCTGGTGTGCTAGTTTCCTTTACCTCAGCCGGTTCATCGTGTTGTATAGCATAATCGAAACGCGTGAATCCTAAATGCAGTAGAACCCTCTCTTTCCACACCTTAAAATTATCACTAGTTAATTCAGGAACGTCTATTTTGATATCAAAGGAACTTCCAGGTAAACTTGCTGCAAATTTTAAATATACGTGCTTAGTAACAAAAAATTGAGACTTAACTTTATCACAACTTACCAATGTAAATTATGCTCATATGAATCTAGTGACATAAACTTGTCTGTGGGCTAAAGTCTACTCAAATTAGATGCATAAAAAATAAACTTTATGATGAAACTATTAAATTATATTTATTTCTCAACTCCTGTGGGTAAATTAAGAAACATAATTCAATATAACATCCTAATTAATGGAAATGAATCATCTCCATTTCTTTCTCTCCATTTCCCCTCTTAAACTCATTTAATAATATTTTTTTCACCTAACCTCATTATCCCTTTATTTTTACCTATAAATTTTGAGTCGTTCGATGATGCCAGAATACGATCTGGACCACCGAAAGGAAATGGCCTCTCCGTTTCTTTTTAGGAAATGGAGAGAAACTCTCCTCCTAATTAATCATACAAATATAATAAGATTCCTGTGGGTAAGTCTCATCATATTACGTACAATTAGTTACAATAAAATGTCTAGTTTCCACATGCGATTTCGTATAAAATTTAATCAATTAGAGATGCTGTGGCTACTCCCTAACTAATAAATTTAAAATCACTTGACATTTAGAAATAAACTTCAATATATATACTTGACTCTATGTATATACGAAAACCATATGACCAGGAAAAACAACTGATCTGCAATTTTAAATAGTGCAAATACTGTACGTGTATATTAAACAATCAATTACATTAGCACTACAGGTATAATAAGTTGACATTTGACGATTCCCGAATAGTTCAGATACAAACAAGCAGTTTTATGTTCAAGAGTAAAGAACCTATAGTCACATGCTACGCAGGAATCAAGCAAAGAAAAAAAAAAGCAACTTGACTGACAACAGCCTATTCCTTCATTACTATACATTAAATAAAAAAAATAGGCAATCGGCATAAAGACAGCTTGATGGAAGTCAAAGTCACATGCTAAAAGGTGATAACAAACCAACAAATTATGTTGCAGAGAGCACATGTGAGTAATGTAAATTTATAAAGCATACACTATTATTATAAAAATACTTCTTTATATATGATTCTTGGTTTATACTTTATAGACAACCAAGTATCCAACAGTGTACTTTACAACACATTATAAGAGTTTCTTCAAAACAATACAGACGACATAAAAGGGAAAAACCTTCATCCCCTACCTCCGTTTTCCTCCATTAAAACAAAAAACCCAGAATAGACACGAACACAAAAAATTTCCAGATTTTAATGACGAAGTCGGAAACAGATTCTAATCAAGCCAATAAACCGAATATCAAAAGAAATCCCAGATTCCGACGAAAAACAAAATTAGCAGATTCAATATCACAAGAAAACGGAAAACTGAAGACGAAAATTCAACAAGCAAGACAGAGGCGATATACTCGCTCTGATACCAAATGTAAGATATTTAATCTTCTATATGCATGTTTAATTACTAAAATAAACATACAATAAACTAAATAGCGGAAGCGATAAATAAAAGATCGTGAATTAAACCTCCAGCCATTGCTTATCGGTATTCCTAAACAACTTTACCCAATAATCTGATTTAATAAAACCCGTTTCCGTAAACCTGTCTTCCCGTATGCTTTTCTAATTTCGGTTCCGAACCCTCCTTCTCACTAATTTAGACGGTGTATATTTTCTTAAGGGAGAGTAGGTTTGGTGACCTTATTAATCAGATAATGTGTTGTATTTATACTGATTTTGCCATCAAAAATCAGTTGCAAACATGGAGGAGTGAGTGGTGAGTGGTCAACTGAGGAAGTGGGGAGACAAAATAAAGCAGTTTTGTTCACGGTTTTGACTGCCAGATTAAATGGGCCATAAAATAGGATTTTCATAAAACTGAAATTAATATTATGGTTTATAATATTTACTGAATTAATTATGAAAATCTAACAAAAGCACCATACAACTAAACCAAATTATCCCTAAATCACGCACCCAAATGAAAGCCTACGCTTTACCTATAAAAATTAGGCATAATTTCTCGATTATAATCCACAACAATAACTATCAATTTTGCTTGATATCAGTGAATCAAATCCCATTAAACCATCGGAAATTTAACGACAATCACCAAAACTAATAAGATGAAAAATAATCAACAATAGGGACATATCGTACACGCAATTTCCTATTAGTACATAAACATTATCCTAATAAAAACAAGTTGAAAATGCATTCAATTACCTTCAATACAACAATTAAGGTTCTTCCATCCCCAAATCGTCTCTCAAATTACCTCCTCCTTCACCTGAAATTCAGATTAATGACGAGAAGGGGAAGAAATTATACTTAAGATTCAATAATTGAAATACAAAAGTGTTAACCTCTAATTAGGATCTCAAAGTACAATAGTAGGTGATGGAGGGATGAAGCAGGAAAGACAAACTTACAGAATAAAGAATGATAGGGAGGAAGTCGAGGAACCGCTACGAGGTGTTGGCTGGAGAGTGTTTTTCTTAGGGCAGTTGGATAGAGAGTTAAGTATTTTTTTTTCCAGTTATTATAATTATAAAATAAATAAATAAGAAATCAGTTTTAACATTAACACATTTCTTATCTTATGTTGAGAAACCAGTTTTGGGAAATAAACGGTTTCTTATGTTAAGACATCGGTTAGAAAATATAACATGTTTTTTATTGGTGGTGTCTTTGAGGTTTTTTGTAATAGTGGTTATTGGCTAAGTAATTGTTGGTAGTCCTTATTAGCCATGATAATTGCTTGGTTTACTTGTTTTGACTATAAGTAGTGACTCACATAATGAGCTTTGAATTGATAATTGAAAGTCGAGTCGTAGGTTGACTTACAACAATTAGGCGAATCTGACTTAGGAAGATGAAAAAGCTGGTTAAGATCAATCCCTTGGTAGATAGAGTCTCAAATAAGCCTATATTTAGCCGATGTACCATTTCCAATTAAGTATTGTACTAATCTTAGTAGACCCCAAATTAATTAAGTAGTACGGAGTAGTAAACTCCACACCCTAAACCTCTAGTATATTTAATTTGTTGTTTTGTTAGTTACATAAACTTACTTATTAGAGAAATCTCAAAGCTTAAAACCTATTATCCTAAATTTAGCTTATAATCAATAATTACTTTCGACTACGTATGAATTTGATACCTTGCGTGCTTAGTAGTTACCCAAGGTACCTAGTTAAGAACTTGATGTTACTCATAATTACACACATTTAGTCCCTGAACTAGTCTCGTTCCTATGCTTTCTTGCATGTAGTAGGGTCGTTTCTATCTTAAGCTTCCTATTTTGCATATTCTATGAGGATTTGTGCCCTTGGTATGGAAGGAGCGCTAACCTTGTGTGTATGGAGCAAAACGGAACTAAAGTGATCGCATCTAACGACCAAGCATCAAGGAGGAGACCGACACTAAAGGTCTAAGTAGATAAAACAAGTATTTGGGCAATGATGAAGAACCCCCAAGGCTCCTCAACGATCCTCACGGATCTTGAGGCAACCAATTGAAGAAGAAGCCAAATTGACCTACGAGACGGGCGTCCCAAGACTCAGCCCGAGCGTCCCACGAGCAGGACGGGCGTATTCGATCCTTTACAATAGGGGCATGTCGAGCGTCTCCATGGAGGACTTGCAAGGTGTTAATCTTCATTTTAGGGACTTAATCGTCATTTAAGCCTTATTTAACCTAATACTTGTACTTAGTATAAATACTCTCTTGTAATAGAAGATTGGATCAAGTCATTAGAGTAGATTAGAGATGAATTAGCTTAATTACATTTTAATCATTTCTTAATTATTTTTCAAGAACTTTAAATCTAGTTGAGTAATTTGAAGATTATTTGGGAGATTATTGGAGAATTGACAACTCTTCATCAATCAAGTTTTCTTCTATTATTCTTTGCATTCTACTTTGATCATCCTAAGTTGGTACAATTTCCTCGCTCTTTATTTAATCCTTGTTTAGTACTTTGCTCTTTCATCATGTTTATGCTTGTTAATATGATTGACACTATTATTAGCATGCTTTCCATGATCATGAGTGAGTAGTCCCTTAATTAGGGTTAATGGGGGATTAGGGAAATTAATCGTGTGGTAGATCTTTACTTAATAAATTCATATGATTGCTTGCTTGTTGTAGTTTCAACTTATGCACATGTCATGTTTGATGAAATGCTTGATTCACAACCTAGCATAAAGCTCTTACCCATTCAACAAAGACTTTTAAGACATAAACTAACTCAAGGTTTGTTAGACCATGCATATAGTTGATTAGGAAGAATTAAGCCGATTATAGGTGTTGTAAAGTCTTGACCGACTCGGCTCCGGGACCCAAACTTTCCTAGGACTCATTTATGTTATCTCGCCATGAATAGGGAAAAACAAGTCGACTTGTAGGTGTTTTAAAGTCTTGTCCGATTCGGCTCCGAGACCTAAGTTTCCCTATGAATCGTAAGATATACACTAACTTGATTCCACTACAACAATAACTTGCTTGCATCTATGAAACTTGTTTATGTGATTTCACCATGAGTCCCTTATGAACCCATGACACCCTAGTATCTTTCTTCAATTGTTTACATCCCCATTTACTTTGTTTTCTTTTACTTGTCTAGTAGTTTAGATAACCATCTCAACCCAAACTAAATTATGACACCCTAAGACATAATTACTTGCAATCAATAACTTAATCCAATATCCGTCCCAAACTAAATATTGTTTGAAAGCGTACAACGACACGCCTATCAGAACCGTTAGATTTTATTATGATAAAGCGATATCTGATAGTGGCAATATCAAATTTATGCATTATTGTCGGGCATGCAACTTTGTTATTTACTTCTTATTTAAGTTTTAAGTAATATTACTCTTGCTTCTGGGAGCTGGTGCTCTTTAAGAATTGATACTGTCTTTTATTGACTATATTCAATTTCTTGTAATATAAACATAAACCTTTTAATGAATACCTCTCCAAATGTGATGATTGTGCCAATAAACCTAGGTATATAATAATAATAATAATAATAATAATAATAATAATAATAATAATAATAATAATAATAATAATAATAATAATAATAATAATAATAATAATAATAATAATAATTGTGAGGAGAGAGAGAGAGAGGCGATTTGGCGTTTTGGCGATTTGCGACTGCCCTGAAACTCTACTGTCATCACATCACCGCACCTGCAGCCGCCATCTCCCACTGCCACCACCGTCTTCTCACGCCGGTCCCATCACGCCGTCGGTCGTGGGTTCGTCTGTGGTGGGTTTTTGCGGTTTCAGTTTTGTGTGGTTTTGTGTGACGGCTGTTTAGGGCATACATTTCGCCTGTTTTCCCGACGTACTGCCACCGTTAAATATCACCCACAATTCTCACCGGCCATTAGACCTCACGTCGCCGGTCTGGGGAGCCCTTTGTTGGTGGTTTGTGGTTGTTTTGCGTCAAGGGTTTTTCTGCGTGGGTTGCTGTCGTCTTTCTGTGGTTTCCATCTGCCTGCCTGCGGTGGTTGACTCACGGTGCCACCACCCTTTGGCCATCAGACCTCAAGTCGCCGGTCATAGCTGTGGTGGCTGACGTCCCTGCCCATGCTTGCACTCCGGTGAGTTTTTGTGTTTCGTTTTGGTCTTTTTCGCATTAGGGTTCCGTTTTTCCTTTTTCTCGTGGTTGCTGCTCTATTTGCTCTGTCAGTGCTGTGTCTGGCCGCTGTTTGCTGCTGCTGCCTTGTGGTGGTTGTGGTTTGTGGTGGGTGTTGCGGGGTGATAGTGCCGTGGGGTTTGGGGTTGCTTGTGGTGGTTGTTGATCATCGCCGGAGTGGGTGGTGTGTTGGTGATCACCTTGCCCGGGAGTGGGTCTTGCCTCAGGCTGCTTGTGCGGTTGCCAGTGTGGTGGTTTTCGTTCGGGTGGTTATTTTGGTGGCTATATCGGTTTTTGTGCAGGTAGGGTGTGAGGTTTTCTTCCTTCATGCCCGAGCTTGTGCGGTACCATTGTCCTTTTTCGGGTATTCATGGGTGTCGAGATGGTTATGGTAAGGGCCTTACAAAGGCAGCTTGGCAGAAGCATTTACAGGTCCGACATTGTCATGACCGTGCGTTGGACCTTACGCGTTAGACTCTTACTGATAGTTTGTCTGTTTATTCCAATGCCGAGAGTTCTTTGAGACGGATGGGGCTCTGGCTGTGTGGGGTGTGTTTTATGACCCGTACTGTTAGAGCAAGATGTCGGCATAGTCGGGGTGATGTTGTGGAGCATCCGGGGTGTGTTGATGGCATCTACACCTTCCATATTCATGGTATTCCGAGACCCTTGGCTCCTTCTACTTCGGTTTCTTCTGATGATAGTGTAGAGCTCGTTTAGTGGTCTATATCTTCGCTGGATCGTTTGCTGTCTTTAGGCCTTCGCACCGTGAAATCTATTCCTCCTAAGTGTCGTCTTGGGTTTGCCCGGGCTTTGAAAGGGGCCTTGGATGCGGTGTTTGATGCCCCATGTGATCTCTCCCGCTGGGTTCGTTTGCTTGTTCTACCACTTTGTTTGCTCAGGACTTCCGCTCCTCGGAGTAATCATGAGTGTCGGTCTGCTATTCGGCGTCAGCATCAGGAGGAGAGTATTGCCAGGGCTGTACTTGCTTAGGGGACACCTGGGGGGGGGGGGGGTTTGCAGTTGTTACAGGAGTGCTTTCATGAGGGTCCTTCTTCATTTTCTGTGGACGAGGATCTGGATTTGAGTGAGCTTAACCTCCGCCAATGCCGGCGGAAGATTTCTGATGGCCATTATACTGCTGCTGTACGGGTGCTTTCTTCCTCTGGGGTCGCCCCCTACTCCGATGCCACTCTCGTGGCCTTGCGTGAGAAGCATCATGTCGCCCCGCCTCCTTCATTGCCTCCTCTGTCTGGGGATCATCATCCTCTGGTTGCCTCTTCAGCGGTGGTCTTGGATATGATTCGGAGCTTCCCTCGTGGTACTTCCTGTGGGAGGGATGGTTTTCGTGCCCATCACCTTATGGACTGTTTGAGTGGCGCTGCTGTGGCTATCTATGATGATTTGATCGCTTCTATTACTATAGTGGTTAATCTTTTTCTTGAGGGCCGGTGTCCTCTTCCTCTGGGTGAGTACATTGCTAGCGCCCCTCTCACACCACTCGTTAAACCGGGTGGTGGTGTTCGTCCTATTGCTGTTGGTACGGTCTGGAGACGGCTTGTCTCTAAGGTTGGTGCTTCTATGGTTGGCCCGTCTTTATCTTCTTATTTTGATGGGCTTCAGTTCGGGGTGGGTGTGTCCGGTGGAGGAGAGGCTATCTTGCATGCCTTGAACCGGCTCATTGAGGCTCGGGAGGCTCAGGTGGGGCTATCTATGCTTTGGGTTGATTTCGCAATCGTTCAACCTTGTTGACCGTTCGACCATGCTTCAGAGGTCCGCCGTCGTTGTTGCCCGCTCTCTCCCGATGGGTGGAGTTTTGTTATTCCAGCCCGCCCGCCTTTTTACGGGGAGCACCGCTTGTGGTCTTGTCGGGTGTTCACAGGTGATCCGTTGGGGCCTTTACTTTTCGCGTTGGTTTTGCATCCCTTGGTTTGCAAGATCCGGGACACTTTTGACCTCACTTTGCAGGCATGGTACTTAGATGATGGCACCATTGTGGGTGATACTTTGGAGGTGGGGAAGGTTTTGGACTTGATTAGGTTGGATGGCCCTCGTTTTGGTTTACACCTTAATGTCTCCAAGACGGAGGTCTTTTGGCTGTGTGAGGACCCACGGAGCCGGCTTCCTGGGGTTTTCCCCACTTCTATTTCTCGGCCATTGCGTGGTGTTACAAATTGGGAGGACTCACAAGATTTGTCCACTTTTTAGCAAAGAGATTGTGGCGACGAGAGTAACTAAGACCATTGAGCTAATGGACTTGGTTGCGAGGATTGAGGACCCGCAATGTGAGTTGCTTCTTCTTCGAGCTTGTACTGGTATTTCTAAGCTCTACTTCTCCCTTCGTACTTGCTCCCCTAGTGTTTTTGGGTCTGTCCATCTTCCTTTTGATGCCGCTCTGCGTTCTAGCTTGAACGTATTGTCACCGCGTCGGGGCGGGTTTTGGGGATTGGCAGTGGCGCCTTGCTACATTCCCTTTTCATCTTGGTGGACTAGGTGTCTATGCGGCGGGAGATGTTTTATTTTATGCTTTTATTGCGTCCCGCTTGCGATCTGGGTTTGCAGGCTAAACTCCTCGGCCCTTCCGTGTTGTAGGCTGCCGGCCCGCTTTTGATGATGCCGCGCAGTGTTTACCGCGATTACAGTTCGATATATTAGGTCACCCTAGTGAAATTGCTGCCCCCAAACTTATGAAGAAATTGGCAGATATTTATTTCACGACGGTTGCTGCTGCCTCAGAGTCTGTTTTCTCTTTGACACCGCGCCAGCTTGCTTTATGGCGATCTCGGCAGGTTCTCACTCCTCCGATTGGTTACGTGCGTTCCTATCTCGGGGTTGGGGCGGACTATGAACGGGAGGACTTACCGTAGTGTGTCTTTGGGGTATCGTGCTGGTGTTCCGTTATTCACGGTATCTAGGCCCCGTCCCGCTTGCTCTCGGGTTTTTGAGGATGTTTTTGGGGACCACGCTGTTTTTCTTGTCTTTGCATCTTGTGGGCGTTAAACATCGGCATAACCTTGTCCGGGACACTCTTTTCGACATCTGCTATAGATCTGGTATTACTGCGGGGAAGGAGGTTGATATCGGTTTGGTTGATGGGCATGGTGGCTCGCTTCGTCCTGCGGATTTATTGCTTTATTCTTGGGACAGGGGGCGTGATGTGTGCGTCGACCTGACAGGTTCTTCACCTTTGACTCGGGCCCAGGGTTGGCGATTTTGTGTCGGGCGGGTTGTTCTTTGATCTTTGCTCATCGAAAGTGTGCTAAGTATGGGGATTTGTGCGCGGTAGCGGGTTATGGTTTCCTACCTTTCTCTTTCTCTTCTCTTGGGGAGCTGGGTTCGGATGCTGTTGCCTTGCTCAAGCGGATCCAGAAATTCTCCGTATCTCAGGATGCGGGGGCTCGGGTAGCCGCTTACATTTTTACTAGACTTAGCTTCGCTATTGCTAAGGGTGTGGGAGCCCAGATTGTCTCTCGGCTCCCCACCAATTTCATGTAAACCTTTTATTTTTATTTTAATGAAAGCTGCGCGCATAATAATAATAATAATAAAAAAAATAAATAATAATAATAATAATAATAATAATAATAATAATAATAATAAACCCTTATATCACCATTTTTTAGAAATAAAATAAATCCTAACTCATTTCTTTTATTTACAAGCATAATGTCAAAAAATAAAATTGGGAAAATCTACGTTGTATCTTCGACTTTTTCGGTTTTCTATATTGTACCCCTCCCTTTTTTTATTTTTTTTTATCTTAATATTCTACATTATACTCATAAACTAGTTTGGATGCCCGTGCGTTGCTACAGGTTAATTAACTTATTAACAAAAAAATGGTTATAAGGTCTTAATATTTACATCTTATGTCTCAAAAATCAAATCAAAACATCTTATTTAAACATCTTATTTAAGAGACGCAGAAGATGTTGGGTTAATACCTAAGTTCCATGGATGCCTCATATTTATAATCATAAGACCACTACATCTTATGTTAATCTTTCGATGTGGGACAATTCTATTATTTTTATATAATCCTAAATTATTTTTCGATGTGAGACATATAACATACTAATAAGAAGTACAAAATTTTATATATGTACAAATTATATGAAATCTATACGCTAATGATAGCATTTTTACCACGAATCAAATTATGTAATTTTCATAATTTTCTTAACGATATTTTTATGCCAAATGAAATGTAAAATTTTTATATAAAAATTAGAAACATCACTTGAATATAATATAGGAAATAAATATTATAATAATTAAAATATTCTCCACTTTATTTTTTTACATCAAAAAATATTATTTATGATACTTTCCTAAATTAATTTTTAAGATCACCCCACCTTATGATAATTTTCTGATGTGGGACAATTCAACTATTTATATGTAGTATATTTACCACACCTACATTATTTTTCAATGTGGGACAAATAACACACGAAAAAGTACACCATCTTTTTTGCACCTATTTCGATATCCAACCCGATTTAATAATGAGAAAATATTATACTATCTATTTATATTCGTACGTTTTTTTTCCATTTTGTCATAATTAAAATATGTACAAATGATATGATTTAAATTACATTGTTTTTACTAACACGACTTTTAAGATGTAATTGAGGGAGCAATAAAATGTATAAACAAATGCAAAATATTTTCTTTTTCTGGTGCGATTTTGATTTATGGTTAAAAATATAATGTGTTTTAGTTACTAAAATGTAATGAGGTATAATAATTACCTATATTTGAAAGTTAAAAAGATTTAATTCTACTATTAATCAAAGTAAAAAAGCTCATTATTGATTTGTTTGTGGATTCAAGATCTTTTTATGCAACAGTTGATTGTATTATAATTCATAAATTTTCTATTTTAGTGCAGAGATTATCATTATATATGACATATTAATAATCATTATTTATATTTAGCACCCATTTTATTTTTTAATTATGATTTTTTATTAAATAAAGTTATTATACTATCGATTGTCTTAAAATAAACATTATAATATCACTAATATAGTAATATATAATCGCTTTTATAAATATCTACGTGATTAATATTTGTATGGTATTGTTGTAACTAAGGTTTGCCATTAATACAAACTCTTATAAGAACTCTTTAAGATAATATTTAAGCGATTCAAAAGATTTTGGGTTGATACCCCTAAGTTTCAAATATGACTCCTATTTATAATCATGTGATACCCCATCTCATGATAATCTTCTAATGTGGGACAATTCAACTATTTATATCATTATATGTAGTATGTTTACCACACCTACATTATTTTTCAATATGGGACAAATAATATACTTAGAAATGCATCATCCTTTTCGCACCTAATTCAACATCTAATGCTATATTCTAATGCTAGCATTTATTTATCACGAATTTAATTATATAATTTTTAAAAAAAGTTATGTTACTTTATTGCTAAATGAGATGTATAAATTTTTATATAAAAATTATAAACATCACTTGGACATAATATAAAAAATATATACATCGTACCATGGAGATAATGATATAAACTCTTAAGAGCTTTCCAAGACAATGCTTAAGAGACTCATAAGGTTTTGGGTTGGTATTTAGGTGCTAAGGATGCCTCCTATTTATAATCATATGATCACCCACCTTATGCTAAACTTTCGATGTGGAACAATTATATTATTTATACGTAATATATTCACCACACCAACATATTTTTCAATATGGGACAAATAACATACTTAGAAATACACCATCTTTTTCGCACATAATTCGACATCAAACCCGGGTTAATAATAATGAGCAAATACTATACTCCCTCGATTCAAGACCAAATACAACATTCTTTTTTTTACACTATTCAAGAACGAATAGAATCTTTACGATTCCCTACAATATGTAAGACAAAATATGGTCATGTAGAATCTTATTTGGTTCACCTATAAAGTACAATAAGAATATCAAATTTTTAAATTATTTATAATGTAAACTTAAAGATATTTACGTTGTAATTTGTGTCTTGGCCAGTGTGTAAATTGTTGTATTTCGTCTTGTATAGAGGGAGTACTATTTATTAATATTCGTACATTTGTTTTTATTTTTTTATCATAATTAAAAATATATGCAAATAATATGATACTATATTCTAATGCTAGCATTTCTTTTACCAAAAATCTATTATAATATAATTTTTATAATTTTTTTTATAATACCTTTTTGGGAAATGAGATGTATAAGTTTTTATATAAAGATTATAAACATCACTTGAATATAATACATAATATAGAAAATATATATATCATACTGTGAATATAATGATATAAACTCTTAAGAGCTCTCCAAAACAATACTTAAGAGGCTCAAAAGGTTTTTGGTTAGTATATAGGTTCCAATGATGACTCCTATTTATAATCATAGGATCACCCACCTTGTGTTAATCTTTCGATGTGGGACAATTCTAGAAAATTTTATATATTAAGAAGTACACCATCTTTAATATGTGCAAATAATATGAAATCTATACTCTAATAATAGCATTTTTTACCACAAAGCTAATTATATTATTTTCATAATTTTTTCAACGATATTTTTTTGCCAAATGAAATGTAAACGTTTGATATAAAAATTGGAAATATCACTTGAATATAATTTAGGAAATATACATATTATAATAATTAAAAAATTATCCACCTTATTTTTTACATCAAAAATTATACTTTCCTAAATTGATTTTTGATGATGTAGACGCTCTCAGATCGCTCGAAAAAACTCTCTTTTATATATATATACTAGATTTCTTACTGATTTCTCCATCATGACATTCCTCAAATCTCCATTAACTTTTTTCCTATCAAACAACCGTATTTTGATTTTTATTCTGACTCATTAATGTTGTATCACTATCCTAGAAACATCATAAATCACTTTTAATAAGCACAAACTACTATTAAAATGATAATGGAGAAATAATGGATTTTTAATTAGATTCGTATACTTTTAGTGTGCAATGAGTAATTCGGCGAATTAAAAAGAAGATAAGTAAGTTATCGAGTAATTTGAGTTGTAAATAGACGATTTAATAGATCAATTAACTACGACAATAAATAAAGTCATGTTATAGACTAATGAATTGTGTTAAAAAATACACCTTAAATTTCAAAATTTTAACGATAGAACCTAGAAAATCGAAAAACTCTAAAATTCACTGTAAAATTTCCCAATAAAATCCGTTTGGACAAATTCCTAAGCACAAAATCTTATTATAGACGACACATATCCGTCTATAACTAAAGACGGGCCAAATACAATACCACATCCCTGATAGGTCAAACAATAAGGGGGTGTTTGGTTCGCGCGTGGGTATGAGTTTGGAATCGGGAATCATACCTGGGTGGTATCGGGTTGGAACTTGATACCTCATACCTTGTGTTTGGTTCAATTTTGAGGTATGTGGCTAGAATCAATCAATGCTAAACAATCTTCAAAATACAATATTTTTAATAATAATTTTTAGGATAAATTGATAACTTATACCCAGAATAACACACATTTTCAAACTTTATACCTAAGATAACTTTATTTCAAAACTTATACCTAAAACCCTAATTTTTCTAAAACTTAATACCAAATCTCTAAAAAAGATTTAAATTGACTGTTTTGCCCTTAACTAATTAACCTATCACACCCTTTCCCCACAACAATATCCTTTAAACCTTCAACCACCTAATAAACCACCACCACCACAACTCAATTCTCCCCTCTCCGGCACCACCATAGTTTCAAACTGCCACCGCAAGTCCTCACTCCAACAAACAATCCCTGACAAATCCATCTCATTGAACACCCACAACCAAAGCATCCACAACCCACCAAACCCAAACCCAAACTCACAACATCTCACCGTCATTGACATAAACAATATAACAACCATACAAATGGGAAAATGATGATGAATATAAGAAGGGTGAAAAGGGATTAATTTGAATTGATTGTAAAATAAAAAGAAGACAGTGATGATTGTTGACGAAGTACAATAACAAGGCAATTGATCGAAAGACAACCAAATAATTGTAGTTTATAGGAAGTATGACCTTTAAGATGGGTAAGGGAATTTCAGTGGTGGAGGGCTTTTTTTATTAGGGGCGGTGGTTAGGATTTAGGGGTTTGACGGGATGAGGTGACATTAAGAGCCGTAGCTGGACGGAGGATATGTGGGGCAGCGACGCCGGCGAGAGCGCACCTGCAGTGGCAGTCGACACCAGTGGTGTTGGCGGGGGAAGAGGTGAGTTATGGTGAAGGTGGTGAATGTGGGTGTTAATGAGTTAATATGGTGGTCATAGGAAATGAGATAGGAATTTGGTAATTAATAAGGGTAAAATGGTCAATTCGTGCAATTTGGTATTGATTATGAATAAAATAAGGATTTTATGTATAAGTTTTGAAATAAAATTATCTTAGGTATAATATTTGAAAAAACGCATTATACTAGGTATAAGTTATCAATTTACCCTAATTTTTATACTATTAAATCATGTAGATAAAATTTAATCAAATAAATATATAAAAATATTTTTTTTACAATTGTTTTTATCACTTTTTTATATTTCTAATTTGATACCATGAGTATCAATCTCATACCCACCTAGGGATGGCAATGGGTCGGGTTGGATCGGGTTTTGCAAGATCCAAACCCGATCCACTTTCTTATTGGATCACAGATCCATATCCATACCCCATCCATATACAAAATTTTAAAATCCATACCCGATCCATTATACTTTTTTCAAACCCATACCCGCTCCAAATCCATACCCGATCCACCACATAATCAAAAACCCAATACGAAACCTGATTTGACTACATAAAAATTTAATCTTATATAAGAAAATTTAAATTTCAAGGTTAATAAAACCTAAATTTTCAATAATATCCACTTGGATCGGGTTCGGGTATGAATGGATCGGGTTTGGATTTGGTTCGGGTTTTCCAATAGTGGATATGGATATGGATTTTTAAATAGTGGATCGGGAATGGGTTTTTAAAGAGTGGGTTTGGATCGAATTTTTTCCTTCGGTTCGATTCGGGTTCGGTTCGGTTTGGGTCATAATTGCCATCCCTATACCCACCCCCTCCCTAGGTATGAGAAACCCATACCTCATGGTTTTGAGGTATAGGTATGAAACCTTCATTTTCGTCAAACAAACACATGGTATGAGTTTGGTTCATTCAAAACCCATACCTCATACCTATATTGGGTGAACCAAACACCCCTTAAATGAGTTGATAGGGGCAGAAAGTATTACCACTTTCAACTTATTTGACACATCTTTTAACTATAGACGGATATATCCGACGGATAGCTGATTCCTAAGAATCCATCCACCCACCCAACATCGTACATGGGCTACCCCTCCAAGTCCTCCTACCGCCGCAAAAAATGAACACTTTATCATCCTCATTTTATTTCACACCATACTTTTATAATTGTAAAAATTCAATTCAATAACACAACACATCAACCTTCCATTCTACACCTTCCTTGTTCCCCAAACAAAGCCTAAAAAATGGCGATGGCGTGCATAACACGAAGAAAATCAATCCCATTAGCTAAAACCCTCCTCTACAATCCATGCCTCTCTTCCTTCACTCGTCGTTTCGCTACTGGATCCGATGAAAACGACGTCGTCGTCGTCGGTGGTGGTCCCGGAGGTTACGTTGCCGCCATTAAAGCTGCTCAATTAGGTCTTAAAACTACCTGCATCGAAAAGCGTGGTACTCTTGGTGGTACTTGTCTTAATGTCGGATGTATTCCATCTAAGGTAGTTTCATTATCGATTTTGTTTAATTTGATTGTTTTTGAGTAATTTTGATTGTTGTTTTGTGATTGTAGTTATTGATGTTTTGATTGGAAATTGTGGAACGGTAATTGATTTTGTTGATTGGTGTTTGGTCAACTCAATTACGGCGATTTGTTCATGTAATTGTGGTATTAGTGATTTTGTTTTTGATTGATAGAATAGATGATCGAGATTTCGAAACATGTAATCCCTCCGTCTCAATCATTTATTTTTCTAGTATTAGTGAAGAGTATTTTAGTTACAGGTAAACAAATGATTAGGACGGAGGGGTAGATAGTTAGTAAGTATGGAGTAGTACTCTGCAAGTGTTTTGAGAGACGGTTTCACAATATTTTAGGGTTGGACGGACTATCCTATATTCAATTAACCCTGGAGACAGTCGGAACGAAGTAATACTAATCGATTATATGGGTTGGTCTTCTGAAATTGTGTTATCTTGGACCCTATATATGAAAATTTGTGACAGATATCTAGAAACCATGATGTGTTATGTCCCTTGACATACTGTATCATGTTCAGTAATGACGACGGATTATATGGGTTGGTTTCAGAGAATTCTTATCACGAGACGTTCTTATGAAATCGATTATATGGTTTGGTCATATGGAATTGTGTTGTCTTGAGACCCTCTGGTATGATAATTTGCGATAAATATTTAGCAAGTAGCAAGTGATAGGGTATCATATAGGAGTACTAGCAACGGATTATATGGAATGGTTTCATGGAATTCTTATCAGGGTTGTCACGAGACTTTTTGATATGAGTATTTGCTATAGCTGAGTGGCTCATGGTGGCTTTATTGTGTGTTTGCTGTACGACAGTGAGTCGTGAGTCGTGACGTGTGTTCTGCCTGGCTATGATTAGTATATCAATTTGTGATGATGATTTCTGCTTTATGTACAGGTTTACTGTGATTAATCTATGTGTGTTGCTGAATTATGCTTTCTGTTTAATTGATCTTTTCTGTCAACCAATTTCATATGCAATTTGTGTGCAGCTGACTTTGAACTGTAATTACGTAATGCCTCTTGGTTGCAGTAACTTGCAAGGACAGTGGAAAATGTGTGTTTAAGTAACTTATTCTGGTTTCATGTAACAGCTGACATTAAACTGTAATCGCAGAGTGGATCTCTAGGTTACAGTATTTGTCCTGTATTGTTTAAATCGAAATGTTAATATAAAACATCCATATGATTGATTGGCTTTTATTCTGGGGCTCATATAGAACTTAAATAAGAATGGCTGATCTTATATGAAATGATGTTAAAGGGTGTGGATGAGCCTTGCCGAGGATTTTAAAGATCTTAGAATTTTCCATTATACCCCTTGTGTTTTTTAGATTCTAACATGTTTAAAATCATCTAATACACTCTTACTCTTTGGAGTAGTGTGTCAAATAACATACTCATCTGCCTCTTAAATGTCATGTTTAGACATTTGATTGATTACTCAGCAAGATTATGTTGAGCCATCATAATCGTTGTTTATTAAAAAATACCAAGTACATAACAATTTGTCTGTGCTGCTCTGATTTTTATTACGAAGAATGTCGAGAGATCTGTAGCCTAACTCAGTACTGCCTATTGATCATCATTTTTTTTAATGTTTTCAGGCACTTCTTCATTCTTCTCATATGTACCATGAAGCAAAGCATTCTTTTGCTAATCATGGTGTGAAGTGCTCATCAGTGGAGATTGATGTAGCAGCCATGATGGCCCAAAAAGACAAAGCCGTGTCGAACCTGACCCGGGGTATTGAAGGTTTGTTCAAGAAGAACAAAGTAACCTATGTCAAGGGATATGGGAAAGTGACCTCTCCTTCTGAAGTGTCTGTGGACACTGTTGAAGGTGGAAGCACTGTTGTCAAAGGCAAACATATAATTGTTGCTACTGGCTCCGATGTCAAGTCTCTTCCCGGTATTGAAATTGATGAGAAGAGAATCGTTTCATCTACTGGAGCTTTAGCCCTAACAGAAATCCCCAAGAGATTGGTGGTGATTGGCGCCGGCTACATCGGCCTTGAAATGGGCTCTGTATGGGGCAGGCTGGGTTCCGAGGTTACTGTTGTCGAGTTTGGTCCCGATATTGTTCCTTCCATGGATGGTGAAGTTCGAAGGCAGTTCAAACGTTCCCTTGAGAAGCAAGGCATGAAGTTCAAGCTGAAGACAAAGGTCCTTGGCGTTGACACTTCTGGGGATACTCTCAAGCTGACACTTGAGCCTTCAGCTGGAGGTGAGCAGACCACCTTTGAAGCAGATGTTGTTCTTGTGTCAGCTGGTCGAGTCCCATTCACCGAGGGGCTTGGGCTCGATAAACTCGGTGTAGAAATGGATAAGGTAGGCCGTATTCTTGTCAATGAACGGTTTGCCTCCAACGTACCCGGAATTTATGCTATTGGAGACGTGATCCCGGGACCTATGTTGGCCCATAAGGCAGAGGAGGACGGAGTTGCCTGTGTCGAGTTCATTGCAGGAAAGGAAGGACATGTGGACTATGACATGGTTCCGGGAGTTGTATACACCCACCCCGAGGTGGCGTCTGTCGGGAAGACGGAGGAGCAGGTTAAGAGCCTTGGTGTGGAGTACAAGGTGGGCAAATTCCCATTCATGGCTAACAGCAGAGCCAAGGCAATTGATAATGCAGAAGGCCTGGTAAAGATATTGGCAGATAAGGAGAGTGACAAGATATTGGGAGTACACATCATGTCACCAAATGCAGGTGAGCTTATCCACGAGGCAGTTTTGGCATTACAATATGGGGCGTCTAGTGAGGATATTGCACGCACTTGCCATGCTCATCCTACTATGAGCGAGGCTGTGAAAGAAGCTGCTATGGCCACCTACGATAAACCCATCCACATCTAAAATGCAATCGCCCTCTTTTTCTGTTATTGATTTATGATTTCTGAGATTTTGTTGTTATTTTGGCAGATACAGTGTCTGATACTTGCCCAAGTGTTTGATTAGATAAAGATAAGCTCATGTTTTTTGTTTTGTCATAATACTCGCTTAACTCTGGTACGAAAAATATCAGTATCAGATGGATTTCTGAGACGTGGTATTAACCTGGGAAATTACTCACATTTCACAACAGCTTTGTGGTTTGTACATGTGTTGGTTGCAGCAATGTTATATTTGAGGTTTTATCTGCTGCATTCCTAGATTGGGTAAAATGTGAGCTCTCATTGATCCCATTCCCTGATCTGAGATGTGGTATTAACTTGCGAAATTACATTCACAACAGCTTTTGTAGTTTGTATATGTATTGTTGGTTGCAGCAAGCCAGCAACGGATATCAGTGTGGAGGGTACAAGTGGATACCCCCCTCCCCTTGTTGCAGGTTCAAGTAGAGCTTTGGCGGGTACTGAAATTGTAACTGCCATGGCTAGTTGGCTGGGGGTTGAATTTGCCTTCAATCCAAGCAAAGCAAATTTGTTTTAGGTTGATCAGACCGCATAGGGAAGCATCAAGTAGTCCTTGGAATGAGCTCATTTGGTGACTCATTTCCGCTGAAGTTAAATTAGCCCTGTTTTTCATCTTGCAGCTGAATAAATACACCGGGTGGGTAAGAGACTGTTAAACATCCAAGGGTAGACATTAGCCCACGCGAAATCAACCTCAATGTTTAGTTATTGTACTATGAGCTGTATAATGGTTTGTCACATACTCCTATTAAAAAATGGGCAAATTCTTGTTTTAGAGGGCCAATTCCGTCGGAAACAAATAAAACAGGGTTTTGGAATTATTTTATCGTTAAATGTAACCACAATGATCCAACTAGTGTTACAACTTATTATGTTAATAAATGTTACTGTATCTCTCACTATAAGAGTTGTTGTGCGGAAGCGTGAATATTCCGTGTTGGGCCTCTGCTGCATCTGTGTCCACAGCCCATAATAGTACGATATTGTCCGCTTTGGGCCAAGCCCTCACGGATTTACTCTTGGGCTCCTTCCCAAAAGGCCTCGTACTATTATATTTTGTAGACACTTATAAAGATGATCTTTCATCTTTATTCTACCGATGTGGGACATGGATTTGCACCCTAACAATCCTCCCCTCAAACCAAGGACCACCATCTTGACTCGGATCTTGACCACCACGGAGAACTCCCCCACTCTACAGCCCCAACTTCTAGACACTCGCATCACCAAGGCTTGATAACCTCCCCTTAAACGACACACCATGTGTCTCACATGGCTTGTGCTACACTTGCGTACCAAACTCCTCTGCATCCAATATACCCTGTACTGGGTCCGTATCCAGTGCGTCGCCCCGGAACCGCCATTGGACTTACCATGGACCGCTTTTGTTGCCTCCATTAAGCCTCAGCCCACCTCGCCGGGTCGCTGACGATCTTCTCTTGGACGGCCTGCCGTCTCAACGCCGTGAGACCATGTCGCTTCTCGCAAACATATTAGCTCTCCCTCGAGCTATAGGAGTTCCACGCCTTATAGTGTACGTCCACCTTCAAGTCTTGGTCCTGATGAATCTCCGTGTCTAGACTCTAGCCCAAGTAGAACCTTGGGCTCTGATACCACTTGTTGTGCGGAAGCGATACAAAGTAGATGCAAAAATAAAAGACACAAAGATTTAACGTGGTTCACTATCAATGCGATAGCTACATCCACCAGGGCGAGGGAGAATAATTCACTATGTCGGGAGAATTACAGATTACAAAAGATGAGCACAAAGTTTTTCTAGATCTGCCTCTTAAAACTCTCAATATTTGCCTCACAAATCTCTCCTTCAAAATAACTAAGCAGTACATTTTTTACTCATTACAGTATTTTTTGTACCAAACTTTCCATTTGTCTACCCTTCACTAGAAAAACTCAAATCTAATTTTCTCCATCCCCTTTCTATTGTTGAATCATTGACCACCTTCAACCTTCTTCGAATTCTTCAATTATGAATGATTATTTGATTATAGAGCATATATTTAATTCACTAATCCATTTTTAATAATTAAATTTAACTCTTTGTTATATTTTGTATCTTATTTAATTAGAGTTTTTATTAAAATTAATTAAGGGCTAATTGGTGGGAGTAGGATATTGGAGTACTTGAATGTCGCAGGTGACATAGACAGGCGCCGACAGGAAGGTCGACATATGTGGTCATCGGTGGCCATTCGACGGAATCATGTGCGGGAGGGAGAGTTGCAGAAGGGAGGGCTGCGTGGGAGTGCAAAAAGTAGTACTCGTACATTACTCAATGTAGTAAATGCAATACATTAGGAAGGGAGAGTCGGGAGAAGCTTGGCCATGCCGAAATTCAATGCAAATAATATTATAATAGGCAATAAAGTAGTAATGTGGCTGTAGTATACGTGGTGCAAAACGTTGATAAGAACCGCCACAATCGCCGGAAATAGGGTATGCGAAATTAGAGGGGAATGTGTGTTTAAAATTAGAGGGAATACTTTAGAGAGAAATTAGAGAGAGAAATGGGATGAGGAAATGAGAGGGGTATAGTTGTAAATAGTGTACTGCGATGAGTAAAATATGTACTGCGAAAATCAGCACCCTTTATATATTAAACTACCCTAACAAAGATTATTCTAATTAGGAAATAATAAATAAACAAACTAAATAAATAAACTAAACAAGGAAGTCACCAAAAACCGTGACGTCAAAGGCAGCCAAAATTGGATTAGGAAACTAGCGGGACCCACAACTTCCTAATACTAACACAAAGTCACGTAGCAATATGTAGCAACAATATTACGCACGACTCACGGATGCTAGTCTGTGACACATGTGTTACTCGGACTTCGCTTCACCATTATTTTCTTCCTTGGTCTATTTTTTACTCCGACATATTTCGTATGCGACATACGAGTCACATACTAACAATTCTCCACCTTGACTTGGACAGTCGCATTTAGCAAACGACTTCCAAATCACTCGACCACTATACAAATCACTCCCAAGTAAACTTGTATCTGCCATGTTCCAGCAAATTGATCTCTCACACTAGAACACTATAGACTCCACCTTGAGTCTATAACTAGAGGTGGACATTGGGCTGGGCTGGGCCGGGCTGGTGCGGGCCAAGGGCGGGCGGGGATAGAGCACCCAGACACGACACTAAAGGAGGACCGGCCGTGTCTTGGGCCGGGCCGGGCTGGTTTTGGTCCTGCAGACGGCACGCACTATATAGGCGGGTGGGCCGGGTGTTTAAAAAAAAAAAAATTTTTTTTTTTTTTTTTTTTTTAAAAAAAACGGGCTGAAAACCGGGCTGGGCTGGAAAAACTCAACACTGGCACGGCCCGTAGGGCTGACCGGCCGGGCCGGCCGGGCATGGCACGATCTTTGGCCGGCCGCTAAAGTGTGGCCCGTGAGGCGATCTTCTTTGGGCCGGGCCGGGCCGGGCTGGCCCGCCATGTTGTCCACCTCTATCTATAACCATCCAATATACCCTGGACTGGGTCTGCCGTCCAATAAGCCCTGGGCTAGGCCCGCGTCCATTTAGCCCTGGGCTAGGCCTGCGTCCATTTAGCCCTGGACCGGGCCGCTCAAGGATGCTCCACCTTAAGCTCAGCACCCCGAAGGGTCAGAGACTTCTTTTTTTTTATGAACACTCTTGTTAAATTTAAATTTGTGTTTCTTACCAAACACACGTTGCTCATTAAACTCAAGGTTATTCACCTTGACACCCTTAAGAAGATCCCTCTTGCACAATTGTTGTATCCCTCTATCACCCATATGACCAAGCCGCTTATGCCAAACCTTAGTCTTCTTCTTGTGATTTACGGATGCACAACTTGCAAAATTAGTCAGTGTTTCACGTTGCAATACATACAAGGAATTTTGTTTGACACCTTTCAGCACCAAACTAGAACCCTTCGTGATAGACAAAATCTCCCCTTTACTCTGGAACTCATATCCTAAATCACTTAATAAACCAAGTGATATAAGATTCTTCCCTAAAGCTGGAACATGTCTCACATTAGTCAAAGTACACTTCTTACCCTCAGTAATCTTCACCTTGATTGACCCAATACCCACTACCCACTACCCACTACCCACTACCCACTACCCACTACCTCACAAGTAGCATTGTTACCAACAACAACGCGACCCTCATTAAAGGACTCATAAGTATTAAACCAATGCTTGTGTGGACACATATGATAAGAACACCTCGAATCTAGAATCCAACGATCAATAGGACGAACATAATCAACCACAAGTGCATAGTCTGCCTCAGAATCGTACTCCAAGTTCTTACTTTGAACTACAGCTGCATTAGACTTAGCTTTCAACTTAGGACAACTAGGTCTTTTATGCCCGGGTTCTTTGCATAGATAACAGATAACAGAATTATCAGCAGTATTGGTGTCTGGAATCTTAGCCTTAGCCTTTTTCTTCTGAACTCCACCCTTTTTAGTATTATCAACAACTAAACCTGCCCCTGATCCGTTTTCTAAGTCAACAGCTGCTTTTTGTCGCAACTCCCTAGTGCAAAGTGCTGACTTCACTTCCTCTAGAGTCAATGTTTCTTTACCAAGAACAAAAGAATCCACAAAATTCTCATACGACGCAGGTAAAGAAACCAGCAGAATTAAAGCAGCATCTTCATCCTCAATCTTAACATCTATATTACACAGATCTAGTAATATAGTATTATATTTGTCTAGATGATCACGAAGTGACATACCTATTTGCATCTTGAAAGAGAACAAACGTTGTTTCAACAACAACTTATTGGTGAGCGACTTTGTCATGTACAAACTCTCCAATTTCAGCCATAACCCCATTGTAGTCGATTCATCGGCTACCTCAGTTAGGACATCGTCTGACAAACTCAACAAGATCGATGAATGAGCCCTCTTCTCCATTGTTAACAAGGCAGGATCTTCCGTCTCAGTCACCCTAGGTTCAGCACCTGTAGCCGAAGCTTCAGTCTTCGTCACATTCGTGGAGAAACCCGGCGTCAAGGGTTTCCAGATGCACCGCTCCTTTAGCAAAGCCCTCATCTTTATCTGCCATAGCGCAAAACTATTCCTCCCGTCGAACTTCTCAATCCTTATAGTGTCAGTTGCCATCTTCTCCTCCCTGGATCCAAAAACCTAAGCTCTGGTGCCACTTGTTGTGCGGAAGCGTGAATATCCCGTGTTGGGCCTCTGCTGCATCTGTGTCCACAGCCCATAATAGTACGATATTGTCCTCTTTGGGCCAAGCCCTCACGGATTTACTCTTGGGCTCCTTCCCAAAAGGCCTCGTACTATTATATTTTGTAGACACTTATAAAGATGATCTTCCATCTTTATTCTACCGATGTGGGACATGGATTTGCACCTTAACAAGAGTTTCTTTAAAAATATGCATTTATGGACTTTTTCTTTTGTAATACTCAGAAATAACTTGTTATGAATTGAGTACTTTTTCTTTTTCTAAAGCATGCTTTTACCTATGCTTTATTAATCGTAAACCAAATATTTTTAAAAAACTCCTGCATAAGAATGTATGTAACCTACAGACCGTCTCACAAAATTAAACACTACCTCTGTCATGTCGGAGTGTATGAGATCTCTCATTAACGCTATTAAACAAAAAGATTAATACAAAGACCCGGTTCATCGTTGCTGTAGGCTTATCGATGCGAATAACCTTGCCCACTTTACTCCCAGTTTTCTTGAGTATATCCTCATGGTAATACTCAACCGAAAGCTGTGGTATACGAATCCAAGTAGTAAGGTGCTTAATGTTGGAAGTGTTGCTTCAAAAAAAGCGTTTATTTATCCGAAGTTGATATAATAAACTAGGAGGTTGTGGTTTATAAGTGATCACTTGTATTATTACTAATATGCATAGTAGTGGAGGGGTCGGTCTATGTTAAAGCACTCGCGGTGCGATTGAGCGACCTCTTTTTCGGAAGTGTGATCATCTATTTTGCACATTCATCGGCACAATTTTCCAAAATAAATTACTCATTCTTTTATGTTGATTATTGTATTTTCTATACAAATGGTGTTGATTACTAAAATCAATTTACGAGACAATAATAAATAGGCAAATTTAACAAAAATAACCCAACTTTTAATATGTCTTCCAGAAATAACCCAACATTTTAACTTAAACAATAATAATCCAACCTTTGTATTTTTGTCACAAAAATATCCCAAAATCTCAGCTAAACTAATTTCTACCTAATATTGAGAAATGGTATTTTGTAAAATAGTTTCATAAATCTTTATATAAAGTTTATTTTGCGATATCATACTTAAAAAAAAATCATAACAAAAAAATTTGAAAAATTATAATTTCCTTAGTTATAAATGGAAAATTAATTAATAAAACAAATATAGTATAATTTTTTGAAAAAAAAAAATAGTTTGGAAAAGATTGCAAGTTTCAAACTTTTTTAATGTTAGCGAAATTTGTAAAGTTGATAGCCATGTTTGTGATTTCTCAATGAATAAAAAGTTTGGTGAAGATGAAAGTTTGGATCTTTTTAATTTTCTACTTGATTATTTGATTTTATGTAGTGTTAATAAACTATATAAAGATTTATGAAACTATTTTACAAAATATCATTTCTCAATATTAGGTAGAAATTAGTTTAGGTGAGATTTTGAGATATTTTTGTGACAAAAATACAAAGGTTGGGTTATTATTGTTTAAGTTAAAAGGTTGAGTTATTTCTGTAAGACATATAAAAGGTTGAGTTATTTTTGTTAAATTTGCCTAATAAATATGGTTCTAGATTTTTCCTTTCCTCTCCTATAAATACCACCTATCTACACCATTTCAAAACATTCAACATATTATCACATCTACTCTTCTCAAACCACTTCTTCCCTAATATGTATCATTCATAGCTGATTTTGGCAACGTTCTGTTAGTAATCCTCAATCTGAGTCTTTGTCATACACCTTAGACTCAGAAGTCGTGTAACCCTGAGAAGTTGGTTGCTAAGAGGCCGTGTGTATCGAGCGGGGCAAATTCAACTTCAGGGCAGTGATTCTATCACGCCACGACATCTTTCTCTTCAAGTTCTGTAAGTTTATCTGTTCATTATTCGTCTTATAGTCATACCGCCTACAGTCTAAAGTTGAATTTTTGAAAAAAAAAAATTGCTCGTTAAATTTATTTAAGGCAAAATGACTATGTCTATTTTTTTGCTCATTCATACGGATGAATTATGACAAATGGTGAAATATTGACTTTGCTATTTGGTATGAAATTCTTACATATCTTTATTGATGAGTTTGTTATCATTTGACATACTGAGTACAATAACCAAATATAAACCTGCCGTCGATCATAGACAGAATGGCCTCAGTGCGGTTATTAATTCAATCAAATGAACAAATTGCGCAAGAAAAAAGGGAAATTGACTTTCCGCATTGTTTCACTTCCCCTAAATTTAACATGTAGTGTACATGTGTACGTCTATATATTTCTTGTTTTTATTGTGCTATGTTCATTAGTCCTGGGCTTTCGTCTTGGCTATTTGGTGTGTGAAGTGTGCAAGCTATACATATACAATACACAACAAGTCTTATATTGTGTTCTTTTTATTTCCAATAATTCCATATTATTGTATTTGAAATGGCTATAGTGATGTATTGTACCTACCCCCTAGACCCCTTCGGTCTACTCATAGTTATGAATTTTGTGAATATATTACCTCCTTGATGTCAATAAATGGTGTAAAAATTTCTCGTAAAATGATTAACGAGTGTATTGAGAAATTGAATTGGGTGTGAATAATTGTCAATAGTTGGTTTAAACTTTTGTTTTTCCGTTTAATTAATCATTTATATTGAAAATTACTATCGCCATGCGGATGTGAATACATGTCGCTTTGGCTATGATGAATCACATATCATGTAACTGAAAAGGCTACTAATAAGTTCTATTTTTTGAAGTCACGTGGTAAAATGGCGATTCAGTTGGACGATATGATTATGAGACGATATCTCTTTCCAACACTTGGTTGAATATTGTTATGTACTACGAGTAATTAGTAATGAGTTATTTTTTTTTTAATCACGACCTTTAATAGGTTGCGAGTGTTTGGGTTAAGAGCATGCTTATTATATGAGGAGCACTTTCGTAACGTTTGTCATTATTGTTGTATTGAGTTGTGTTGTCTTTCATGTATAATGTGACAACATGTGGGGGAACTGGGAAGTAGTATGTTTTGAATAAATTTTGTAAAAGTTTGATATTTTGTCTCTATATTGTGAAGAATGTATCCCGTAAGTGATATAATTGGAAATATATGCAGCGTGCTAACGGAAAAATATTGTATGGTTAAGTGCAATATAAAATTGGATCTAAAATAATTTGTTATGTATAGTTGGTTACGACAAAGAATAAAATTGGCATCTTAGTTTTAATAGAGTAATATTTATATGACAATGTTGGAAAATTAATGACATGTTAATCTTTTATCATTGAGTTATTCCATCCCGAATTCGCAATTGCTAGCCAAGTCTAAAATGTTGTTAAACATTTTCACTGCTTTGAAGTTTTGTTGTTGGCCGGATGTTTTATAAACTTTATTAACATTGTCAATTCTCATGAGCGTGATTGGTCTGATTAGAGGATGTTTGCATAGTTAAGGCTTTGACTTTGAGGTAAGTCGTGGATTGTGGGGGTGCGGTGACGGTAAGACTCGGTGAAGGTAAGACTCGACTCTCTTATTTTTTGTCGTAAGATAATTGAACTTCAGTGTTGAAAGTGGTGATAATTACAACTACATGGGATTGATTGATAGTTGTGAATACTCTAATATTGTGATTGTATAAACTTGTTTCTCCGATTATGATATATATGAATTGTTGGTTGGTAATAAATGTGTTCGAGTAATTACTTGTATTTGGTTTAAATGCTTATATTAAACCAAGAAAAAGGTAAAATACGCATGAACTGTATATATTTGGTTATGTTTTTGCGATGTTTCTTTACCGGAAGTTGGTGATAATGGGAATACTAATATATGAGACATTAATTAAGATGCATACATGGGTTTATACATGACAAAATGAATTTGGTGGAAAGGTTATTACATTCATATATATGATGTTTGTATGTGTTATGAGAGGTATGATATAGCTCATGTCGTTGTTATAGGTGATGGACACCATGCTTTTTTGTAAGCTAATCAATGAAAACAATGGTATTTTTCGGAATGAGTTTGCAATTTAATTGAACGTCGAATAATTATGATATTTACTTGACTTTGGAAAAATGTGTCTTTTATAATGCTATATCATGCAAGTTATAGATGCATAATTGCATTGTTGAATATATAATGGAGTATCAATATATTGTGAAGAATTTGCATGAAAAAAAAGCTGAATGGCTAAGTGGTTGTATTCCTTTGTGGGAATATTTTGATTCCATTAATTGTCATGCATCATAATCTAAGCATCAGGTTTTTTGGCAGATTATCAAGAGACATGGATATTCTGATTGGATAATGGGTTTACAAAGGTTGTGAATTGTAAGTGAATATTGAGATCCCTTACACAATAATGTGATATCATGATAATACGTACATAAATTGTGAAGAGGATATTGAGATCCTCCTACCAATGGCCATGGTAGTCTGGTAGAAGTTGGTGTTGGTGGCACCACAAGGAATAGGTTTAAAGCCTATTGGGAGTGAATCGTGACGGGGCTCCCCCACTTGGGTTTACCAAGTTCAATGGGTTAAACGAAGTCACGAGGATCTCATGTTGTAATACTACTACCATTCCTATTTTAATAAAAGTGATGTAGTATGCTTTCTATATATTGAGCTATTTCTGTCATGTGAGGAAGGTTAACCTAAGCTCTTAATCAGGCCATAGTCCTTGTTTAAGGATGGTTTGTGACAGTCAAACCTGATGGAATTACCTATGTGAATGTGAGGGAAATGCCCTACCCCTATGAGGTATTTAGGCTTTAGGACCTCTAGAGCGTTCATGAGATCCCAGGCATGTGAGGGGCACCTTTTATGACATTTTGCGAGGATGAACACAGATTCGAATGCAGGTTTGTGCGCAGTTATCCGTTACAAACCACCGTGGAGAGTCTAATGCCGAGAGCAACTCAATACGGCTATAGCAGGTAATTGTATGCACTGGGTGACAATTCAATTCCTCAGGAACATTGTCATCTTAAGACTTATGTTCCGTTGCCTTAATCAACTATTTCTCTTTTTTCTTCTTTTGAATCATGTGGGGGATTGTTGGAAGTGTTGCTTCAAAAGAAGCGTTTATTTAACCGAAATTGATATAATAAACTAGGAGGTTGTGGTTTATAAGTGATCACTTGTATTACTACTAATATGTGTAGTAGTGGAGGGGTCGGTCTATGTTAAAGCACTCGCGGTGCGGTCGAGCGATCTCTTTTTCGGAAATGTGATCATCTATTTTCCACATTCTTCGGCACAATTTTCCAAAATAAATTACTCATTCTTTTATGCTGATTATTGTATTTCCTATACAAATGGTGTTGATTACTAAAATCAATTTACGAGACAATAATAAATATGGTTCTAGATTTTTCCTTTCCTCTCCTATAGATACCACCTATCTACACCATTTCAAAACACTCAACATATTCTCACATCTACTCTTCTCAAACTACTTCTGCCCTAATATGTATCATTCATAGCTGATTTTGGCAACGTTCTGTTACTAATCCTCAATCTGAGTCTTTGTCGTACACCTTAGACTCGGAAGTCGTGTAAGCCTGGGAAGTTGGTTGCTAAGAGGCCGTGTGTATCGAGCGGGGTAAATTCAACTTTAGGGCAGTGATTCTATCACGCCACGACATCTTTCTCTTCAAGTTCTGTAAGTTTATCTGTTCATTATTCGTCTTATAGTCATACCGCCTACAATTAATTGGTGCATCTATCGCAATGACATTCGGAATCTATTTCCGAATGGTAAGGTAATGGTCTCCTATTATCCACGGTCCTTGAGTAAGAACAAATTCATATTCCTCTTTATTGGTTAATCTAGCCACATAATACGAATGTCCCACATCCATTAGTGTCAATCCACTCTTCAAAGACCATTTTTTCTTGATTTGTCTTAAAAGCGTAAAATACCCTATATTCTTATCAAACATTTTGATAATAAAGGTTTCCTTCCAATGTCTTCGTATCTTCAACTTCTCCTCTTTTGTTAGAAGGATTGTAGGGCACATTGGGTCATTAGCAGTCTCAATATCCTCCTCATCATCCTCAGATTTTTATCTTCTTAGATCGCATTATTCGTGATAAAAAAATCTTGGCCACGATTAATGGCAAAAGATGGGGATGATCCTTGATTAAGTGATGCCTTGTACGAGAGTTTACTACCCACCACCGTTTGGATTGTGTTATTCGTTTGTGCATCCAGAACCTCCATGATTATGGGGGTGGAGGCCGCATTTGAATCTAGTTGCATTTTGAATTTTATTGTAGATCGATTATTCTGATCGTCTTCCAAAGGGGCAGTTGAATTTGGAAACTTGGGGTATTTTAGCAACGTATCTGGAAGTTCAGGGGTATATCAGATGTTTTTCTAAAATCGAGGATATATGGGAGAAGTCGGGAAAACACAGGGGCACACCGTAAAAAATCCCAAAAGCTTATTCTGGCATATTATTTTCTATTAATCAAATGATCTATTCACTCAAAAGATCGATTACCTTATGTATACTAGCGTATAAGAATATTAACATTCGTGATGATTGATGATTGAAAGTGTATAAGAATATTAGCATACTTGATAGCAATTATCTGATAGAAATATCAATTTGATTGAAAGTGTAGGACATTAATAGTTGCGAATAACAACATCAAACAAACGAAAAAGTTACTTCCTCCGTTTTTATATGATGTACCCATTTGTTGATGAATATATGAGTGAAATATTTTAATAGAATAGGTACATCAAAAATGGAGAAAGTAATACATATACATTCCATACAAATTTTCTGTGAATTCTATTGTAAGAGAGTGTCCTTCAGCTTAATTATTGTTCTTGGAAATTGTGGTCGATGCTTATGTTATGCCAAAACTCCTGGGATAGGCATGGATGCTGCAACTGTTCTAGACAATGTAATGAGAACATCCTCTTACTATGACGATTGTCTAATATATTGAGTTATTCACTGACTGTTGCCTCCTCCTTTCAAATCATACAGGCTCGTGCATATAAATATGACCATCAGGAGTACAATCTTCTTTTTGCCCTGGCAGCAAAAATGGCCGAGGAACCCTTTCGACTCCCGGTGAAGTGATTGCTGATCATAATAATGTTCTATTATGGGAAGTACCTAGACAAATCAGGCATCAGCTTATAAACTAACTTCATTCTCGATAATACTTCTAGATAGTAGATTCTATCACTGCTCTCTTTCAAGTTGGATCTTCTGGAAAGGTTGAGGTGGCTGAGCAATAGGTAATTCCTCCAATGCCATTTAGTAGCATTTCTTGATTTCCTGTCGCAACTAAAACTTGCTCCGTATAAAATTTGGTGGAGCTTTTTGGTGTTTGAGTTTTTGAGGTGAGGCTCAATATATGGTGTATCCGATCTTGATTAAATTTCTGGGGTAGAAATCAAGAATATGTTATTGATTGAATATGAATTTTATGAAATTAGGTGGACGAGCAGATAGAGAGTGTTAGCGATAAATCAGAAGACAATATCAGTGACGAGGATGATGATTTTGATGAGGCGGGCGGATGAGGAGGATGATCTTGAAGAGGGGGATGTGCATGAGGAGGAGGAGGACGATGATGACTACATGAGTGACGATATGGAGGATGAGCTTGATGGGGTTGGTCAGATTGATATTATTGTGTGGGTTTACGATGGAGATGAAGTTGTTGAGGAGAAGAAGATTGGAACAGTAAGCTATGAGCTTGGTGTAAGTCTTGCACATATTGGTGAATTAGAAGACATTGTCAAGGCTTCAATTCAAGGATCACCCTTCCTTCCTAGTGAGTATGATATCTTCTATCAAACCAGCAAAAGTGGACTCCGTGGTGACTACATGGACATGCCTACCGAGTACTTTTATTTAATAAGGCGACTCGACCGCATTCTCATTACGAGGCCACTAGACGATATTAGACACTAGCACTGAATTCTTGTGTTTCTGTATACTCCCCTGAGCCCTGATGATATATATCAGCTTGGGATTGCATTAATGTAGCTATTTGGATTGCATTAAAACCCTTTGTTTTTTTGGGCTATTCTAGTGTTCTTTGAATGACACCCAACTATCCTAATTGACATGAATGAAAAGGTACGTTTATGCTGTGTATTCATATGGTATCTCATTTAAACATATTATTTTGACAATTAGATAGTTTATGTCACATACTCAGACGTATGAAATTGGATAGTGATTAATGCATAATATGGAGTACAAACTTGTATGAGTCCTTTGTAATTTTTATTTTTAGATTATATACTCTGTATAGGAGTACAAATTTGGTAGGATTCTTATGTAGGAGTTTTATAGACTTACACAAACCTAAGCGTTTGCTAGTCTTAAGCCCATAAAATTAACGGATCTGTTTTAAAAAGTGAGATAAAAAAAGTTATTTCATATAATAAACTAGATTTAATGACGACCACATTGTATTGGGCTCCCAAAAATTACAGTATAACTTTATTGTATTGACTGATTTTTAAGTCGGCTTCTTTATCTATAAAATAGTATTAAAATGTTAGCCTAAAAATGCCACGTAGACAATGCCACATAGGATGAAAAAAAAGCCACGTACACAATAACAATGTGACTTGGCAAACTAATATGACATGGATTATCAATTTATTATTATATTGCATTAACTTAATTCGCTTATCCTTTAAAAATCCATTCATATTCCCACAATAAAAAAATACGCATTAACGATAAGTTAATAATTTCAAGATATTTCATATGGAGTAGTATTATATATATTCGAAATAAAAAAAACTGAATACATAAGAAATTAAGAACGAAAAAGAATAAATGAAGTTAAAAACAAATTTTTTTTGTATTGTCACTAATTCACTATTGTTTTTTTTGAAAGGCACTAATTTACTATTGTTATTACTATGAAAAAAAGGAAAATATAAATATATGGAAAATAAAATATTTATTTAATTTAAGTAATTTACAAACAAATTCTGTAAATAATTAAGTAAAATTAAACACTAATAGTATAATTTTAAAAGGGTAGTAATACCATGTATTTACTTCATGAAATTATTTCACGGAAATGATAAGGTTTTGTAAAATAAAACAAATTATATTGTTTAACAATATATTATTTAGTAAGTAAACTATAATAATTATATTTATAATTTTGTGTTCAGGGTGAATTTAAATGAGACATTCTCTATTCCACTTTTATTGTTTAATTATCCTTTAAAATTTATTCCAAATTAATTGTTTTTTCGAAATTTAGTGATAAATGACTTAACTATCAGTATCTATACAATATAATAAAAAGGCAAGATGAGTAGTTTATTATTTGACGTGTGTCATGTTAAGCAATTTTAAGTGTCACATTTTATGTTATTTTTCTTTGCATTTTATTAGGAATAATAAGAGACTATTAGTTGGTATGTATAAATTATGACACAATGAATTATCATAATTAAGTTTATTAGTGAAATTATGATACACAGAATTTGCATAATTAAGTGTATTAGTGGTGACTTTTCAGTTGCTCACTGAGTTTGTATAAATACCTCCTAATAGAAAAATAAGAGAACCAAGCAAATACAAAATCAATATTGCAACTGTCTAAAGTCAAACACATTTTAATATCACTCATTCTTAATTCTCCATGGGTTATGTGAAATGTACATTGAAGAGAAACATTACATCCGCCCCTGTTTTATTGTGCTTTGAAAATCAACTTCATATAAATTTTGGGTCTCAAAGCCGCTACATTGCTACTTAAGTTTAAACTTTTTAGTTTGTTTGCATGTTGATTTCTCCTGATTGTTCATAGTTTTCATAGTATAAAGCTACAAATTTAAAAAATTAATATTTAAGTTCTGCGTAAAATAAAAAAGTTCAACTTCATAGTTATGAAGTCAAATAACCAACTCTGGTTCCTTCCTCGCTAATCTCTAAATAACGTGATTAGTATTTTTAATCTGCTTATAAGGTGATTAACTTGCTTACATGTATTTTTTTTTTGACATGCAGGTAGTACGTATAGATTATGTAATTGAACAAGCCAATATGGAAGATATTGTGCATTCATTAAGTAGTTTGATTTACATTGCTAAGACAAATTCATCCAATTTCAAGATTCCGACAGATTTGCAGTATGTGATAGTCATAACAATTGTTTGGTTTGAAACGTGATGTAGAATATTCGGTTGTTACCCTACAAAGTAATTAAATACAATGAAAAATGATTATGCATATGATTTGAGACAACAAGTTACATCATCATGTTTAGAATGTTACGTAGATTATAACTGTAATACAACTCAAATTCACAAGATAGTCCATCAAAATGAATTTAAGTTTGCATACTTTGTCATTAACATAAGAATTTCCACGTAAATAAAACTATGTGTTCCTTCTTTGTTTATAATGTCATCACATTAAGTACACATCAACTTACTAACAAAAAAATACATTTCGACATCGTAACCCACTTCGAACAAATATATGCATGAATAAGTTTTAAGAAGGATTATACTCTGTATTAACTAACCCACTTCTCAAACTAAATTATTCCCTAAATTATAAATCTTACCACAACATGGATTATTTCACAATATGTGTCAACCATTTTATATTTTATCTTAAAATCTTTTATTTATAGTTGAAAAAAAAATGGTCTCCATTTTCCTTCCCCTTCATTAATTTTTTGTATCAAACAAAGTTTTAAGGAAGCGTCTTGATAAAACCCGTGCATTGCACGGGTCACAAAACTAGTTATTAGCTTATATGGTGAATTTTTTTTAGAAAATTTATAAATAGACATCATTAATAGACATATTTACTTTTTTTTCCTCCAATCAAAATACTTAGGCATGAAATATGAAAATTAATAACGTATAACTAAAACACGCTAAAAATAACAATCCTATGTATACCGCGCATGCATTGCGCGAGATCTAAACTAGTTCTTTAACTAATTAATACAGAGTAATACCAGTCCGGATCCTCTGTCCCATTTTCTTGTCCCATCTTGTGTCTCATTATCTCTCCATTCGACACATAAGCAATAAATATTAAAAATAAGTATGTAGATATTATCTAAGGATGAGGTGTCAATATATTAAGTAGAGCTGTTCAAATGCAGGCTTAGGCCGGACATGGGCCGGGTCATGAAGAAAAAAGTTGCCCTTTAAGACTATAGTGGGCGGGCCGGACCAGAATTATGGGCCAATTATCCTTGCCCTTACCCGCCCTTTAGTCAAAAGTCGGGCGGCCCATGGGCTAATGAGCCGTAACACTAAACTTTAACTATTAGTTACTTATTCGGTATAGAATGACTTCAACTTAAACTACTTTTTATCTGTCATACCTTGATTTGAAATTTGAAGTTGTGTACAATATATATGGATAGTGAAGGAATAAATATATGGTAGAGGTAAAGATTGAATGTATACATTATTGTAACTTTTAATACACGTTAATTACTAATTAGCGGTATTTTGAATATATGCGTCTATTGGAAAGACAATCAAATTTTAATTAGCATGGAGATATTTGGAAAGACAACGATTTAGGTTCGAGTTTATTAAATAAAAATATGTTTTTATTTTCTTTCATTAAAAAAAATCATTATTTATAATATAAAACAATTAATATACACAATTAAATTGAAAATTTATTATCTTATATTTTTAGTGGGCCGAGCGGGTTGGCCTGTTTGTAAAAGCTCGTGTCTATATCCGGCTTGTTTACTTAATCGGGTCGGGCTTGTCCAACCCACGTCCCATTTTTTAGAAAATTTTGTGTCCAAGCCCGCTAAAAATAAGGGCCGGATGGGTCGGGTTATCGGGCGGTATGACCCATGAACAACTCTAATATTAAGGCAATGGGACACAAGATGGGACACGATAATGGGATAGAGGATCTGGACCGGAATAATACACCTTTTATCCTTCAAAACAAAAAATACATCGTATAAAGTATTAGGTGACATTTATAATAAGGTTTTGTTTGTCAGAAACTAACCTTTATTTAGAGTCATTTGTGAACAACCCCCTTTCATTTAGCGCTAAATTACTTATGATAATTTAGCGCTCAAGGATGAATGATTAAATTCACAAACTTAAACACATGAATCTCGAATGATACTTATATATCAAGATAAGCCGATAACACAGCATCAAATAGAGTCTTCACAAGAGTACTTGTGGATGCTAAATTACAAATTAAGGGATATATACCTGATTACCTCCATGGTCGGATGGCTCGCCGTGCTATGTCTAAAGCTAACACTAATCTAATCTAAGACTAAGAATCTACGATCAAAAGATAGACTAAGTTATAGTAGTTGTTGTTAGTTGTTGTTGTTGTTGTTGTTTTAGTTGTCGTTAGTTGTTGTTGTTTTAGTTGTCCTTTGCTTGGACGAAATGCCTCATTATATACATGCATTATCCGGCTCCTTTGAAAATTAATCCTTAGTCGGGAGGCGGTTTATAAACTGCCGAGTCTTCTTGAAACTTCCCTCGGGCGCTTGATATATCCCTTAGCCCAGTGTTCCTATTCTTGGACTCCGTTTATCTTCTACTTGGATCAACATGATTAGGCCCAACAACTTTATTCTTTAGTACATAATTTATTCTTTAGTACATAAGCCCACATGCCCTTAAAATAATATATTTAGTCCCTTGACTAAATTAGGCGCCAACAGTAGTTAATAATTTAAAATCTTAATACACTTAAGGGGGGGGGGGGGTTAGGATATAGAAAGGGAAAGGGAAAGAAAATTAGAAAGGGTAAGAGGGGGAAATATAAGAGATTACCTAAAACTTAACTAGTTGTTTGGTTACATCAAGAAAATGAAGTGTGGTGGGTTGTGGTTTGTTTTGGTGTGTGGATGGTGGTTGTGGTGGTGATGGGGGTGGCAGTGATGGTGGTGGTGACGTCATGGTGGTTATTGTGGCGTTGGTGTTGTGGTGGTGGTTTATGTTGGGGTGGCTGTGGTGGTGGTGGCGATGGCGTCTTGATGGTGACTGGTGTAGTGGGAGTCGCAAGCGTGGTCGTAGGTAAATAAGGTGGTTGAAGGATAACACTTCTAACAAAAACTAAAAGTTCGATCTATATAACATGTCAATATTATTTAAGGGGAGTTATTTGTTGGTGATGCGATGTACATAAAATCTTAGACACGAAATATATACCATATTCCATTAGATCATAAAATTTATGGCTCGTTATTTTAGCATTGTGCAATGTAAGGGTATGAAAACTACAAGTAATAATAATAAGCCCTTTTTGCATACTAGCCTATAGGAATATTCACATACTATGATTGATGATTGAATGAAAATTGTTGGAGAATATTACGGTATTATACCGTAATCGCAATAATATTATAATGATATGACGAATATTTAAGTTGCCTACTTTAGAATATTCTAGGTCTTGATTTATGTTATTTCGAATGCTATATAATTGTCTGATCTCTTATTGTAATGGAACGACACGAACGACTATCAATAATACAATTCCCTTTATGCACAAAATGGAAGACAAGGGCAACGTGTTTCATTCGAGAGTGGAAAACAGGATTAGCCGAGTAGTGAGTAGCACTTAGATTATCACAGTAAATTGTTGGTGGAGATGTAAACGTCAGACCAAGTTAGGCGCCAACAGTAGTTAATAATTTAAAATCTTAATACACTTAGGGGGGGGGGGGGAGTTAGGATATAGAAAGGGAAAGGGAAAGAAAATTAGAAAGGGTAAGAGGGGGAAATATAAGAGATTACCTAAAACTTAACTAGTTGTTTGGTTACATCAAGAAAATGAAGTGTGGTGGGTTGTGGTTTGTTTTGGTGTGTGGATGGTGGTTGTGGTGGTGGTGGTGGTGATGGTGGTGGCAGTGATGGTGGTGGCAGTGATGGTGGTGGTGACGTCATGGTGGTTATTGTGGCGTTGGTGTTGTGGTGGTGGTTTATGTTGGGGTGGCTGTGGTGGTGGTGGCGATGGCGTCTTGATGGTGACTGGTGTAGTGGGAGTCGCAAGCGTGGTCGTAGGTAAATAAGGTGGTTGAAGGATAACACTTCTAATAAAAACTAAAAGTTCGATCTATATAACATGTCAATATTATTTAAGGGGAGTTATTTGTTGGTGATACGATGTACATAAAATCTTAGACACGAAATATATACCATATTCCATTAGATCATAAAATTTATGGCTCGTTATTTTAGCATTGTGCAATGTAAGGGTATGAAAACTACAAGTAATAATAATAAGCCCTTTTTGCATACTAGCCTATAGGAATATTCACATACTATGATTGATGATTGAATGAAAATTGTTGGAGAATATTACGGTATTATACCGTAATCGCAATAATATTATAATGATATGACGAATATTTCAGTTGCCTACTTTAGAATATTCTAGGTCTTGATTTATGTTATTTCGAATGCTATATAATTGTCTGATCTCTTATTGTAATGGAACGACACGAACGACTATCAATAATACAATTCCCTTTATGCAATTCTCTCCCTTCTATAATCTTAATATGGTATCAGAGCCCAAGGCAAAAAAAAGACCTGGGTCTCGTGTTTAAAACTGAGCCTTTATGTGCCCCGACCCGCCGTGAGGATGTCCAGTCCCTCCGGTTTCAGCATGAGGAAGTCCAGTCCCTCGGGTCGAGTGAGCACTGTGACGGCTGTGAGGATGTCCAGTCCCTCCAGACCGATCTTTAAGTGGGCTCACAAGTGAGGGGGTGTGTTGGAGTATAAATCCACTTGTGAGTCCCACATCGGTGAAAAAGAGAGAGATTGTCTATCTTATAAGGCCTAGGGGTGTTTCTCCCATTGCCAATTGGTTTTGGGAGATAAGAGCATTCTTGGGCTTGTGAGTTAGACTTCTCTCCTCCACCGCGGGTAAGGCCAGACCCATCTCGTGTTTATTATGGTATCAGAGCCTCTCGCTCTTGAGGCCTAAATAAATTCCGCCACCCTGCCGGTGGGTGTTTTACCTAGCTACCATGCCCACCGGCGGGATTTCGTTATCGATTTCCGACTACCAGTACTTTTCATATTTCCAAAAAAAATAAAAAAAATAAAAATTACTCATATCATTTGAAGCAACGGATTCCAAGGACTTAGATCCAAGGAAACCACAATTGATTTCCTTTAAAAAAAACAAAAAAAAAAAATTATTGTTCAATCGATTCTGTTTTCATCGACTCCATTGGTATGAAACCGTGAGATATGGAATCACGAGACATGGTTTCATGCCATGTAGTTCCAATATGCCTTCACTACATCCGGCTACTACGATATTTTCATTTGTGACTTTTTTGTTTTTGAGGTGCACATTCTCTGATGAGGTGTTAATACCTTGTTCATGATTTTCCCGATCGACGAATTTATCAGGTTCGAAAAATTGCGACGTTCCTGATTACGATATTTTAATAAGTTCGAAAAGTTTGGATTTAATTTCGACGGGTCCGAAAAGTTACGACGTTCCCGTACACCGAAGACCGAAGAAATTCATTTTTTTCTCTCGGTTTTGTTATTAATGATGTTCTCGTTTCGTTTGAAGTTTTGACGGGTCCGAAAAGCTACGACGTTCCCGTCCGATGATTTATAGGTTCGAAAAGATTGACGTTCCTGTAGAAGATTTGAAACTCAAAGATTGAAAATTTAAGATCTAACGGTTGAAGAATCGATTTTTCTTCTTTCCTCATTTATAAACCCATGGAAATTTTGACAAATTACCATGGGTTTGAGGGGGGATGTTGTAGAATATTACGGTATTATACCGTAATCGCAATAATATTATAATGATATGACGAATATTTCAGTTGCCTACTTTAGAATATTCTAGGTCTTGATTTATGTTATTTCGAATGCTATATAATTGTCTGATCTCTTATTGTAATGGAACGACACGAACGACTATCAATAATACAATTCCCTTTATGCAATTCTCTCCCTTCTATAATCTTAATAAAAATGTATAAGAATACTAGCATATACTTACATGATATCGGTTAGCGGATAACAATATTAAACTTTAATGAGAGTGTAGACAAGAATAGTTGCGAAAAAACAACTTCAAACAAAGAGAAGTTATAAAAAAATAGCCGACTTTGGAAAAAAAAAAAAACCTCTAGTGAGGACATGAAAGAAAAGTTTCTATATTATGCCAGTACTCCAGGGATAGGCATCGTCCAACATGAGAAATCGAGTTTCTTTAAACCAAAAAATTGACGAGGGCTTAAAAGTTTTAAGGTTTGTGATCTAGTATTGCACATAACCAATTGATTTTCGGTACTGGTTAAGCGTGTTATTAAGTATACCAAGTGCTCCTTATTCGGATGCACATTTAGCGGAGTATAGGAGCGATCACCAATACCAAATTGTGCTACTATTGAACCCGTCACTTTGACTTTATCGAAAAGAGTCGACACTGTCTCCCATCTATGATGTTGTTCATCATTCTCGAACTTCAGATCAAGTTTCCAAACAGGCCATCGTAAATAGTTCTGAGCCTCATGATTTTCATTCGAAAGGAACTTTAAGTTAAGACGATCATCTACCAAAACCAATTTTCCACAACTTTCCAGAAATTTTCCATGCATCCTAGGTAATGACAAATCAGATAGCTCTCAAATTCCCACAAAATGTCGGAGTTATAAGATTGAATGTGACGATGTATATTATTGTATTAACTTGAATGAATGTTACGTTTACAATGCTATAGTTTTATACAGAAGTTAGCTCCTAGAAACAAGCAAGAATATCTACATAATAGGAGTGAATAAAGCTAAGTAGGTAAATATAACTAATTTACAATATTATGCTAATCAAATAATATCAAAAGAGATAATGGCAAATATCCTTTCCTTGACTAGGAGATAGGATTGATTGTTTCCTTAACATTCCCCCACAAGACGGACTGTCCGTTGAAAAGTCCGATCTTGGATAGAAGCGATTCAAACCGGGGACGAGGTAGTGGCTTTGTAAGAGCAACAACAAGTTGATCATCGCCACTTATATGAGTGACTCGAAGAGCACCTGAATGGACATGTGCACGCACAAAATGGAAGACAAGGGCAACGTGTTTCATTCGAGAGTGGAAAACAGGATTAGCCGAGTAGTGAGTAGCACTTAGATTATCACAGTAAATTGTTGGTGGAGATGTAAACGTCAGACCAAGTTAGGCGCCAACAATAGTTAATAATTTAAAATCTTAATACACTTAGGGGGGGGTTAGGATATAGAAAAGGGAAAGGGAAAGAAAATTAGAAAGGGTAAGAGGGGGAAATATAAGAGATTACCTAAAACTTAACTAGTTGTTTGGTTACATCAAGAAAATGAAGTGTGGTGGGTTGTGGTTTGTTTTGGTGTGTGGATGGTGGTTGTGGTGGTGGTGGTGGTGATGGTGGTGGCAGTGATGGTGGTGGCAGTGATGGTGGTGGTGACGTCATGGTGGTTATTGTGGCGTTGGTGTTGTGGTGGTGGTTTATGTTGGGGTGGCTGTGGTGGTGGTGGCGATGGCGTCTTGATGGTGACTGGTGTAGTGGGAGTCGCAAGCGTGGTCGTAGGTAAATAAGGTGGTTGAAGGATAACACTTCTAATAAAAACTAAAAGTTCGATCTATATAACATGTCAATATTATTTAAGGGGAGTTATTTGTTGGTGATACGATGTACATAAAATCTTAGACACGAAATATATACCATATTCCATTAGATCATAAAATTTATGGCTCGTTATTTTAGCATTGTGCAATGTAAGGGTATGAAAACTACAAGTAATAATAATAAGCCCTTTTTGCATACTAGCCTATAGGAATATTCACATACTATGATTGATGATTGAATGAAAATTGTTGGAGAATATTACGGTATTATACCGTAATCGCAATAATATTATAATGATATGACGAATATTTCAGTTGCCTACTTTAGAATATTCTAGGTCTTGATTTATGTTATTTCGAATGCTATATAATTGTCTGATCTCTTATTGTAATGGAACGACACGAACGACTATCAATAATACAATTCCCTTTATGCAATTCTCTCCCTTCTATAATCTTAATATGGTATCAGAGCCCAAGGCAAAAAAAAGACCTGGGTCTCGTGTTTAAAACTGAGCCTTTATGTGCCCCGACCCGCCGTGAGGATGTCCGGTCCCTCCGGTTTCAAAGATGAGGAAGTCCAGTCCCTCGGGTCGAGTGAGCACTTTGTGACGGCTGTGAGGATGTCCAGTCCCTCCCGACCGATCTTTAAGTGGGCTCACAAGTGAGGGGGTGTGTTGGAGTATAAATCCACTTGTGAGTCCCACATCGGTGAAAAAGAGAGAGATTGTCTATCTTATAAGGCCTAGGGGTGTTTCTCCCATTGCCAATTGGTTTTGGGAGATAAGAGCATTCTTGGGCTTGTGAGTTAGACTTCTCTCCTCCACCGCGGGTAAGGCCAGACCCATCTCGTGTTTATTATGGTATCAGAGCCTCTCGCTCTTGAGGCCTAAATAAATTCCGCCACCCTGCCGGTGGGTGTTTTACCTAGCTACCATGCCCACCGGCGGGATTTCGTTATCGATTTCCGACTACCAGTACTTTTCATATTTCCAAAAAAAATAAAAAAAATAAAAATTACTCATATCATTTGAAGCAACGGATTCCAAGGACTTAGATCCAAGGAAACCACAATTGATTTCCTTTAAAAAAAACAAAAAAAAAAAAATTATTGTTCAATCGATTCTGTTTTCATCGACTCCATTGGTATGAAACCGTGAGATATGGAATCACGAGACATGGTTTCATGCCATGTAGTTCCAATATGCCTTCACTACATCCGGCTACTACGATATTTTCATTTGTGACTTTTTTGTTTTTGAGGTGCACATTCTCTGATGAGGAGTTAATACCTTGTTCATGATTTTCCCGATCGACGAATTTATCAGGTTCGAAAAATTGCGACGTTCCTGATTACGATATTTTAATAAGTTCGAAAAGTTTGGATTTAATTTCGACGGGTCCGAAAAGTTACGACGTTCCCGTACACCGAAGACCGAAGAAATTCATTTTTTTCTCTCGGTTTTGTTATTAATGATGTTCTCGTTTCGTTTGAAGTTTTGACGGGTCCGAAAAGCTACGACGTTCCCGTCCGATGATTTATAGGTTCGAAAAGATTGACGTTCCTGTAGAAGATTTGAAACTCAAAGATTGAAAATTTAAGATCTAACGGTTGAAGAATCAGATTTTTCTTCTTTCCTCATTTGGCAAACCCATGGAAATTTTGACAAATTACCATGGGTTTGAGGGGGGATGTTGTAGAATATTACGGTATTATACCGTAATCGCAATAATATTATAATGATATGACGAATATTTCAGTTGCCTACTTTAGAATATTCTAGGTCTTGATTTATGTTATTTCGAATGCTATATAATTGTCTGATCTCTTATTGTAATGGAACGACACGAACGACTATCTTATGCAATTCTCTCCCTTCTATAATCTTAATAAAAATGTATAAGAATACTAGCATATACTTACATGATATCGGTTAGCGGATAACAATATTAAACTTTAATGAGAGTGTAGACAAGAATAGTTGCGAAAAAACAACTTCAAACAAAGAGAAGTTATAAAAAAATAGCCGACTTTGGAAAAAAAAAAAACCTCTAGTGAGGACATGAAAGAAAAGTTTCTATATTATGCCAGTACTCCAGGGATAGGCATCGTCCAACATGAGAAATCGAGTTTCTTTAAACCAAAAAATTGACGAGGGCTTAAAAGTTTTAAGGTTTGTGATCTAGTATTGCACAGAACCAATTGATTTTCGGTACTGGTTAAGCGTGTTATTAAGTATACCAAGTGCTCCTTATTCGGATGCACATTTAGCGGAGTATAGGAGCGATCACCAATACCAAATTGTGCTACTATTGAACCCATCACTTTGACTTTATCGAAAAGAGTCGACACTGTCTCCCATCTATGATGTTGTTCATCATTCTCGAACTTCAGATCAAGTTTCCAAACAGGCCATCGTAAATAGTTCTGAGCCTCATGATTTTCATTCGAAAGGAACTTTAAGTTAAGACGATCATCTACCAAAACCAATTTTCCACAACTTTCCAGAAATTTTCCATGCATCCTAGGTAATGGCAGTCCGATAGCTCTCAAATTCCCACAAAATGTCGGAGTTATAAGATTGAATGTGACGATGTATATTATTGTATTAACTTGAATGAATGTTACGTTTACAATGCTATAGTTTTATACAGAAGTTAGCTCCTAGAAACAAGCAAGAATATCTACATAATAGGAGTGAATAAAGCTAAGTAGGTAAATATAACTAATTTACAATATTATGCTAATCAAATAATATCAAAAGAGATAATGGCAAATATCCTTTCCTTGACTAGGAGATAGGATTGATTGTTTCCTTAACATTCCCCCACAAGACGGACTGTCCGTTGAAAAGTCCGATCTTGGATAGAAGCGATTCAAACCGGGGACGAGGTAGTGGCTTTGTAAGAGCAACAACAAGTTGATCATCGCCACTTATATGAGTGACTCGAAGAGCACCTGAATGGACATGTGCACGCACAAAATGGAAGACAAGGGCAACGTGTTTCATTCGAGAGTGGAAAACAGGATTAGCCGAGTAGTGAGTAGCACTTAGATTATCACAGTAAATTGTTGGTGGAGATGTAAACGTCAGACCAAGTTAGGCGCCAACAGTAGTTAATAATTTAAAATCTTAATACACTTAGGGGGGGGTTAGGAGGATATAGAAAGGGAAAGGGAAAGAAAATTAGAAAGGGTAAGAGGGGGAAATATAAGAGATTACCTAAAACTTAACTAGTTGTTTGGTTACATCAAGAAAATGAAGTGTGGTGGGTTGTGGTTTGTTTTGGTGTGTGGATGGTGGTTGTGGTGGTGGTGGTGGTGATGGTGGTGGCAGTGATGGTGGTGGCAGTGATGGTGGTGGTGACGTCATGGTGGTTATTGTGGCGTTGGTGTTGTGGTGGTGGTTTATGTTGGGGTGGCTGTGGTGGTGGTGGCGATGGCGTGGCGCTTGATGGTGACCGGTGTAGTGGGAGTCGCAAGCGTGGTCGTAGGTAAATAAGGTGGTTGAAGGATAACACTTCTAATAAAAACTAAAAGTTCGATCTATATAACATGTCAATATTATTTAAGGGGAGTTATTTGTTGGTGATGCGATGTACATAAAATCTTAGACACGAAATATATACCATATTCCATTAGATCATAAAATTTATGGCTCGTTATTTTAGCATTGTGCAATGTAAGGGTATGAAAACTACAAGTAATAATAATAAGCCCTTTTTGCATACTAGCCTATAGGAATATTCACATACTATGATTGATGATTGAATGAAAATTGTTGGAGAATATTACGGTATTATACCGTAATCGCAATAATATTATAATGATATGACGAATATTTCAGTTGCCTACTTTAGAATATTCTAGGTCTTGATTTATGTTATTTCGAATGCTATATAATTGTCTGATCTCTTATTGTAATGGAACGACACGAACGACTATCAATAATACAATTCCCTTTATGCAATTCTCTCCCTTCTATAATCTTAATATGGTATCAGAGCCCAAGGCAAAAAAAAGACCTGGGTCTCGTGTTTAAAACTGAGCCTTTATGTGCCCCGACCCGCCGTGAGGATGTCCATCCCTCCGGTTTCAAAGATGAGGAAGTCCAGTCCCTCGGGTCGAGTGAGCACCGTGACGGCCGTGAGGATGTCCATCCCCTCCGGACCGATCTTTAAGTGGGCTCACAAGTGAGGGGGTGTGTTGGAGTATAAATCCACTTGTGAGTCCCACATCGGTGAAAAAGAGAGAGATTGTCTATCTTATAAGGCCTAGGGGTGTTTCTCCCATTGCCAATTGGTTTTGGGAGATAAGAGCATTCTTGGGCTTGTGAGTTAGACTTCTCTCCTCTACCGCGAGTAAGGCCAGACCCATCTCGTGTTTATTATGGTATCAGAGCCTCTCGCTCTTGAGGCCTAAATAAATTCCGCCACCCTGCCGGTGGGTGTTTTACCTAGCTACCATGCCCACCGGCGGGATTTCGTTATCGATTTCCGACTACCAGTACTTTTCATATTTCCAAAAAAATAAAAAAATAAAAATTACTCATATCATTTGAAGCAACGGATTCCAAGGACTTAGATCCAAGGAAACCACAATTGATTTCCTTTAAAAAAAACAAAAAAAAAAAATTATTGTTCAATCGATTCTGTTTTCATCGACTCCATTGGTATGAAACCGTGAGATATGGAATCACGAGACATGGTTTCATGCCATGTAGTTCCAATATGCCTTCACTACGTCCGGCTACTACGATCTTTTCATTTGTGACTTTTTTGTTTTTGAGGTGCACATTCTCTGATGAGGTGTTAATACCTTGTTCATGATTTTCCCGATCGACGAATTTATCAGGTTCGAAAAATTGCGACGTTCCTGATTACGATATTTTAACAAGTTCGAAAAGTTTGGATTTAATTTCGACGGGTCCGAAAAGTTACGACGTTCCCGTACACCGAAGACCGAAGAAATTCATTTTTTTCTCTCGGTTTTGTTATTAATGATGTTCTCGTTTCGTTTGAAGTTTTGACGGGTCCGAAAAGCTACGACGTTCCCGTCCGATGATTTATAGGTTCGAAAAGATTGACGTTCCTGTAGAAGATTTGAAACTCAAAGATTGAAAATTTAAGATCTAACGGTTGAAGAATCAGATTTTTCTTCTTTCCTCATTTGGCAAACCCATGGAAATTTTGACAAATTACCATGGGTTTGAGGGGGGATGTTGTAGAATATTACGGTATTATACCGTAATCGCAATAATATTATAATGATATGACGAATATTTCAGTTGCCTACTTTAGAATATTCTAGGTCTTGATTTATGTTATTTCGAATGCTATATAATTGTCTGATCTCTTATTGTAATGGAACAACACGAACGACTATCAATAATACAATTCCCTTTATGCAATTCTCTCCCTTCTATAATCTTAATAAAAATGTATAAGAATACTAGCATATACTTACATGATATCGGTTAGCGGATAACAATATTAAACTTTAATGAGAGTGTAGACAAGAATAGTTGCGAAAAAACAACTTCAAACAAAGAGAAGTTATAAAAAAATAGCCGACTTTGGAAAAAAAAAAAAACCTCTAGTGAGGACATGAAAGAAAAGTTTCTATATTATGCCAGTACTCCAGGGATAGGCATCGTCCAACATGAGAAATCGAGTTTCTTTAAACCAAAAAATTGACGAGGGCTTTAAAGTTTTAAGGTTTGTGATCTAGTATTGCACAGAACCAATTGATTTTCGGTACTGGTTAAGCGTGTTATTAAGTATACCAAGTGCTCCTTATTCGGATGCACATTTAGCGGAGTATAGGAGCGATCACCAATACCAAATTGTGCTACTATTGAACCCGTCACTTTGACTTTATCGAAAAGAGTCGACACTGTCTCCCATCTATGATGTTGTTCATCATTCTCGAACTTCAGATCAAGTTTCCAAACAGGCCATCGTAAATAGTTCTGAGCCTCATGATTTTCATTCGAAAGGAACTTTAAGTTAAGACGATCATCTACCAAAACCAATTTTCCACAACTTTCCAGAAATTTTCCATGCATCCTAGGTAATGGCAGTCCGATAGCTCTCAAATTCCCACAAAATGTCGGAGTTATAAGATTGAATGTGACGATGTATATTATTGTATTAACTTGAATGAATGTTACGTTTACAATGCTATAGTTTTATACAGAAGTTAGCTCCTAGAAACAAGCAAGAATATCTACATAATAGGAGTGAATAAAGCTAAGTAGGTAAATATAACTAATTTACAATATTATGCTAATCAAATAATATCAAAAGAGATAATGGCAAATATCCTTTCCTTGACTAGGAGATAGGATTGATTGTTTCCTTAACATTCCCCAACAAGACGGACTGTCCGTTGAAAAGTCCGATCTTGGATAGAAGCGATTCAAACCGGGGACGAGGTAGTGGCTTTGTAAGAGCAACAACAAGTTGATCATCGCCACTTATATGAGTGACTCGAAGAGCACCTGAATGGACCTGTGCACGCACAAAATGGAAGACAAGGGCAACGTGTTTCATTCGAGAGTGGAAAACAGGATTAGCCGAGTAGTGAGTAGCACTTAGATTATCACAGTAAATTGTTGGTGGAGATGTAAACGTCAGACCAAGTTCGGTTAGTAAGGACTTAACCCAAATGATTTCGGAAGTGGTATCCGCGACTGCTCGAAATTCAGCTTTAGTGGATGATAAGGCAAGTGCCTTTTGTTTCTTTGATGCCCAAGCGATCGGTTTTTTACCGAGGTAAACCAAATATAGCCTGAGGTGGAAACAAAGTGATCCTTGTCGCCAGCCCAGTCCGCGTCACTGAACGCATGAAGTTATAGCGGATTTGTACGATGAAGTTGTATGCCGAGGTGCATGGTACTATGTAAGTAACAAAGAAGGAGGCGTTTCAGGGCAATGAAGTGGGCAGATTGTGGATTTTGCATAAATTACGCAAGCTTGTTGATGGCATAAGAGACATCAGGGCTTGTGAGGGCGAGGTATTGTAAACTGCCGACAGCGGAGCGATAGGTAGTGACATCACAGGGAGGAGTATTAGTGTCAACAAGAAGAGGAGGATACAACAGCATTGGCGTGGAGGAAGGTTTAAGGAGTGAGATGGGCCAGTAATAATAATGTTGTCGACGTAGACGAGCGCATAAAGGAGACGATGTTGTCGCTTATAGATGAAGAGTGAAGGATCAGCGAGAGATGCAGCAAAACCAAATGTGAGACGGTAACTTTTGAGCTTATTGTACCATGCCCGAGGGGCTTGTTTAAGGCCATAGATAACCTTTTGAAGCCGACATACATGGTTTGAAGTGTCGTCATTAATGAAACCTGGCGGTTGAGACATGTAGACGGTTTCATGAAGCGTACCTTGTAGGAAAGCGTTGTTGATATCCAATTGACAAAGGGACCAACCTTGACCGAGAGCAAGAGAAAGAAGCAAGCGAATCGTGACGGGCTTAACAACCGGACTAAAAGTGTCAGTGTAATCAATACCATGTTGTTGATGAAAACCTTTAGCTACTAAGCGAGCTTTGTATTTTTGTATAGTGTTGTCGGGATTGTATTTCACACGAAAAACCCATTTGCAACCAATAATGTTATGAGCTTCATTTGCAGGAACTAATGACCATGTTTTGTTTCTAGTTAAAGCATTATATTCGCCGATCATAGCGGCACGCCATTGGGGCGAGGCAAGTGCTTGTTTGGCAGTGGTTGGAAGGGAGTGCGGGGTAGTGGTAATGGCGAGCTTGGCGTATTTTGGATTTGTTTTACGAATATTGTTTGATAGACGGGTAATGACACGGCTGGGTGGTGGTTGGGGGTTAGGATTGAGGGTTGAGGCAGCGGGTTCAGGGGTAACAGGGCTGGTAGAGGAGGATGGCATAGTGTGTGCAGGGGAAGAGGACGATGGTGGTATGTCAGGGGTGGTGCTGGGAGCAGGACGGGAGGGAGAGGATGGTGAGCTATCGAGAGGAGAAGTGGAGTTGGGTGGGGTACAAGGAGAGGGAGAAGGAATGGAAAAGGGGACTCTGGGAGTGGTAGGAAGAAAGACAACTGATGGAGTGCACCAGTCAGTGAGGGAAGGGACTGATTCAGCCCGTGTTTGTGAAGCAAGGTGAGAAAACGGAAATTCCGTTTCAACAAAGGTGACATGGCGGGAAGTATAGATACGTTTAGTATTGAGATCGAGACAGTGATACACACTTTGAGTTTTAGAGTAGCCTAAGAAGACACAAGCGATGGATTTGGGATCAAGTTTATTGGAAGTATACGGTCTTAGCCAAGGATAACAAAGACAACCAAAGGCACGAAGTTTGTTGTAGTTAGGAGGTGTGTTAAAAAGACGATAATATGGTGAGTCGTTGGCAAGAGTGGAGGTTGGTAGGCGGTTTATAAGATGGGCAGCCGTGTTAAAGGCTTGAGGCCAGTAAGCAGTGGGTATGTGCGCATGAGTGAGGAGCGAAAGACCCGTCTCAACTATGTGACGATGACGCCGCTCCGCATACCCGTTATGTTCAGGAGTATGGGGCGGGGATGTGAGATGTGAAATACCATTTTGAAGAAGAGAGGGAGTAAGTTTGATGTATTCACCGCCATTGTCGGAAAACATTTGTACTATGGGACGCTGAAAGTAGTTTTCAACAAGAAGTTTAAATTATTGAAAAATATTGAATGTATCAGATTTATGCTTAAGAGGATAGAGCCATGTATACTTTGTGAAGTGATCAACAAACAGTACGTAGTACTTAAAACCGTCATGAGAGTGTATCAGAGAGGACCAAACATCGGAAAAAATAAGTTAAAGTGGAGCTTTAGACGTGAGAGTAGAAGCAGAAAATGGTAATTTGTGACATTTATTGATTTTGCACGCATTACAATAATCAAAACGAGAATCGGAAAGAGGCAAATTAAACTTGTTCTTAATCAAAGAAAAAACATGAGAGGCCGGGTGACCAAGCCGGTGATGCCAAAGTAAAGCAGCAGAAGACGATGTGGCGAGAAGAGCACGTGAGGATGACGGATGCCAGGTATAAATGCCACGATCAAGTGTGCCGTGGAGTAGAATTCGGCCCGTCGAAACATCCTTAAAAGAAAAAGTAGATGATGAGAATTCGATTAGGGCATTATTGTTAAGGCAGAATTGCGAAACTGATAAAATATTGCGCGAGATTAAAGGAACATGTAGAACATTACGAAAATGAAGAGAGGAAGAGTTAGGAGATATGGAATGAACCTATGTTGGAAATGGGAAGTGAGGAGCCATCACCAATCACGACATCATCTGGACCGTCATATGGAGCGTGAAGGCTAAGATTGGACAGATCATTTGTGATGTGGTGCGTTGCACCACTGTCAACGAGCCAAGAATCGGGAGCAGAGGCAGAGGCCGTAGCAGTATGAGCTTGAGGGCGAGTATTGGTTGAAGGGTAGCGATTAGGGCGAGTGTAGGGAGTGATGGTGAGGGAGGGATTGTGACACCCCGCGATAATGCGGAAAATATAAGTTATAAAATCAAGCGGGAAAACAGGGAATTTTTGAAACTTTTATAATTTAAAGCGCGGGTTCATTAAAATCTAAAACATAAATAAAGAGTGCGGAAATAAAGATTTTAAATTATATAAACGTGATAGTCGAGGTGAGGGAAAATATATCCCTCGAATGACAATACAATAAAAGGTAGGTCTAAACAATCCTAATAAACCAACTGCTAGGCCGAAGTGCTCGCTAGCTCACACATGTCTTCACCCCATGAATGCATCACTAATACCTGTCATTCATGTAAACATGAACGCCACAGTCAGTGGGGAGTAACTCAAGGTTCTCCCAGCCACAAAATGTCGAAACGAACATAACAAAGAACTAAAACAGGTAAGTCATGTAAGACTCTTACAAAAATATGGATATCAAGTTTACGTTTAAACATGGTAATTAAATGAGATGGAACAAGATAGATCAACATTAGCATGATAACGGTTAAACTACTCATGTGAGACAATTAAATAATATGAAAAGCAAGAAAACAGACACGGCCACTTAGCCACGAGCACGTATTTCGAGGAGATATGACCAAAGTAACCATCCAAATAATGCAAGACATTTACTACTCTTAGACTATAATTTCCCCGGGTAGGACTACGATAATAATACGGTCCTAGTCTAAATCTGCAGATTCTCGGGTGTACATCCCGATTCGACGTGCGCCAGCACAGCACGCACCCAAGACTCGACTACTAAGGAGACCGAGTACCCCAATCGCTGAACAAAGACGAAAGTGGCGGAAAGACTAAGATAAGACTCACTTGCCGAATCAAAGACAAGTGGCCAAAAGCCGTACTTGCCAGAACAGCACAAGTAGGCCAAAACCGTACTTGCCAGAACAGCACAAGTAGGTCAAACCCGTGCTTGCCAGAACAGCACAAGCAGGGCATAAAGCATGTCAAGCACATACGGTGGTAATATGGCATTTCTACAAGAATACGACTCTTACAAGTAATTATTTACAATGACCTTTTCATGCACATGTGACGGGATTATTAATGTCACATTCATACTTATGGCTTGCATCTCACCATGAGTACGGATGGGAACATCAATCCTGACGATCATATCGCAACTAGAGGGCTTATAGCTCACCCCTAGTATCCGATAGGACCAAGACTCTCACAACAGAATAATACAAGACATTATCAAGAATGTGTCCCTTCACAAATAATTATTTAACAATAAATATCTCATATTTGCCTTATATTAATAAATGTTCCACTTTATAATTTAACATGCCGGTTAAATAAAATATAAAAAAATGATAATGAGTAATTTACGTTATATGAAATATACGGGATAAAATGTGACCAAGTCCAATTATGAGCCCAATAGTTAAATCATGTGAAATCCAATGAATGGACTAGGATAAGCCCGATAAATAAATCATATGACATGCCCAACAGGATAAATAAATAAATGAACGATATTAACTAATTACGTTATATAAAATGTGAGACGGTTAATTAATCATATTTTAATTAAACCAATTTAGCGCCAAAACGGTTAATAGACAAGACTAGCCCTATTAAAATGCCATACCACACCTACATGGCCCAATAACATATGATATAAAACAAGCCCAATTTGCCACATTACTAAATAACAAGACGGCAGATGCAAGGGCATATTTGAGACGGTAATTCAAATAATTAAGTAATGAGATTCTAGAATTATAAAACATGAAATGGGGATATATAAATGAACAATACTTTAATGGGTTGCGTTTTATAAAAAGAAACACGAGACGGGATTTAATTAATTTCAAACAAACTAAACTAGCGCCAAAACACAACTCGGCCCACGACACAAAGGGACCATCAAACTGTCCCGTACCCGTTTCCCTAAACCCAGCCATCAACCTATCCAAAAGCCTCTCACAACCGAACTAACCAACCCAACCAGTCACCCAAAATCGAGCTAACACCCGACTCAACACCCCTCCCCACAACCGTCCTTAAAACAGCTCCAAAACAGAGCCCGGAAACCAGCCAAAAAAAACCTCTTACACCCGTCCCAAGGCAAACCCGGAACTGCACAACTACTCCATAGCTAGTACTAAAACCGTGTCACACAACCCATCGAGACCACCCAAAAAAGGGCACCAAAACAGACCCAACCAAGCCGTGTGTAGCCTCGACATAGCCACCACCTGACTACCTACAACTAACATCCACACCCGTCCCAAAATGGACCAAAACAGACCTGCAAAACTTTCCCCAGAATAGTGTTATACGGACCCCAAGTACGGATAACCCCAAGCAGCCCTAAACAGAGCTCGAGTAGGCAGAGCTTCGCAGCCATGGTTCCTAAACAGACGGAGTTCAAACAATCCACCATTTCGACCCACGGCAACCGTGGAAATTAACCACAAGTCTGAAAACTCAACTTCTTACATGAGAAACTCAGGAAAGACTCAACTTTGCAATGAATAAGAAAAGATCAAGTAAGAAGGACGAAAGTATCGACTAATTGTCGAGTAACCTATCACCGTTACCTTTGCGCTCGAATTCCGGAGTAAAACATCCAAAAACGCGTGCTTTCCTTCAGTCTTCAAGGTCCTCAACTTAAAAGAGGAAAAACGAGTTACATGAGTCACTAAAACCGAGTTGTAATAAGATGCCCATTTCGAAACTAAGTCAAAACAGGAGCTTTCTTACCTTAAAAGAACGAGGAAAGGACGAGGAAGCTAATGGAGTAAGAATTATGAAATTTAGTTGAGAATTGGAGGAGGGATCTTGGTTTTGAAATCAAAAAAAAGGTGGCGGAGTTGTGCTGTTGTTGTCGCTGCATTTCGCTGTTCTCAGGAAGAAGGAGAAGAAAGAGGACGAAAGAGGGAGTGGGGACGGGACCCTTTATAAACACACAACATATTAATAATAATAATAATAATAATAATAATAATAATAATAATACATATAATAATATAATAATAATAGTAATAATAATATATAAATACATTTAAAGGTAGAGTGTGGGGTGGATATGGGTATGTGTGTCGATTTTTGGTTGGTCTGAGTTTACTCAAGATTCTCTTGAAATGTGACGGTCTAAGGTTAGACGGAATTTGGGACGGAAATTATCATTATTACGGTCACCATTATTATCCGACCAAAAATGCGAATAAATACATTCTTATAAAAATCATGCCTCAAAATATAATTTAATAATACGTATTTTTATAAAAATGAGCTTTTATATAATACGTTTATAAAAATCGTGTTTGACATAAACTTAATTAAACTGAATAATTCAAAATTATAAAATAAGGTAACCAAATGGTTTAATAAATTTTAAATGTCAAAATGGAAAATTCACGGGTGTTACAATCACTCCATCTTTAAAAAGTTTCGCCCTCGAAACTTGAAGGTAGAAATGAAAGGTTATATATAAAAGTGAAACTGGAATTTTGAAATCGGTAACCAAAACATTTAAAAGGTTACTTATCGTAAGAATTAAAATTCTTTCAAAAGTTTCAAATTAAAATTTCCGACAAAACCTGGTCGAAAGGTAAATCATTGTATAAATCAGGAATCAAAGTACTTTCAAAAATAATAACGAAGAGTTTTCAAGGGTATAAGTCTCATTCATGGAACGAAATTGCTCTTGTCGTGCACACAAGAACGCTAACTTTCCAAGTCGAAGACAAATTTAAAACAAAATCAATTCGCTGACAAGCGTAGAACAAGTTATCAAACGTCTCCAATAACGAGTTCTAACATCCGATCAACGTCAAAATCAAAAGAAAATGATAGTTCACTCAAATTTTCTTTTGCAAAAGTCAAAATAAAAATGAAGGTTCCACCTTTAGACTCAAAAGGGAGTCAAATTTCCGAAAATGTAATATCAAACTTTGACAAGGAAATCATATGTAGATCAAAGTTAACAGAAATTGGTTACAATTTAAAGAAATATCAGGTTTAGCAATTAAAATCATGATAGAGAAGCCTATACTCAAGGAACAAATATGGAATTAAATCAAAATTTCATTTTCAAATCTTTAAAATAGGCAAAGTTTTTCAAAAGTAACATCAACTTTTAACAACGAATCAAAACTGGTAGTTTGAAAAGTTTAGAAGTTGGACAAAGAAAGTAACTTAGACATCATAGATACAAGTATGCTAAGAGGATACATTCTTAACTAATCAAAAGAGCTATGATGAATTTCATAGGGTAAGAATTGAAGTCAATTCAACAAGGATGTCAAAGATAGAGCTTTATAGGTTACCAGTATCAAACTTAAAGGAGGAGCACAATGAAGCGAGAAAGAGAGGTACGAACGGTAACACTTATGGTCAAAGAAGAAGATGAATTAGACAACAAGGAAACGCCAGGTACTCAAACCTCGAACAACAACATCATCTTAAACGGTTCCGAAAACTTCCTAACAACAAAACTCATAATCACAACACTTCCAAGAAGTTCCTCAAAACACTCATGTTACTTCATCCTAAGCAATTTCATGAAACAGGGTACTCCACTATAAGTGTGATCTCACTACTGCGAAACCTCAAACATCTACAAACGACTTCCACAAGATCAAGGTCAAAGTTCCAACAAAGCTATACTCATATCCAACTAGTGTCAACCATGGGTTGCTCAGATAACTAAACCCTCAATCAAGAATCCTAATACCAAGCTCTAAACTCCAAGAAAAGGTTCCTCGAGTATTCCACATCCTAACACCAAAATTGAAACTATGTCCTTAAACTTAACAATTGGTGTCAACCATACCATTATCCTTTCTAGTTACTAAAACAAGCGCTAAGACTTTCCAATAATGTAGTTTAGTCTCACTCTCATACCATACCTCAAGTAGTAATCAAGATCACTCAGTTAAACCAACTAATAATCCCACAATTAGTATTTTTCATATGGTAACATATACATTATCAAAGTCTCATGTCCAAAGTGATTATGGAAGCCAATCAAAACCTCAACTTACTTAGTCAATCCTACGTCCTCAAACTCACCATTCAATATCATCCACATTAGGTCAAGTAAGCACTAGTATCCCAAACATAAGCAACAAAGCCAAGTTCCATAACCTTAGTAACCAATGCAAATCACACTTGACACACAAAATCCACCAATCAAATATACTCACTTTATCAAAGATCTAGGTATAAGAATCATCAAGTATGTCTCATCACACTACCTAAGTCTTTCCAACATCAAATCCTCTCAAAACCAGGTTTAAGGGTCAAACACAACAATCTCCTCAAAAGTCAAATTTTCCAACCAAGGTCAACATTCCTCAAAAGAAAGAGTACCATCAAAAGGCGTTAAGGGAGGATAAGCAAGGAACAAGGGACAAGTTAGGAGTCTAAGAGTAACTTTCAAAGTAAAACAGAAGAGAGTTTAGAAGGAGGATAAACACGAGAGATAAGGAATAGGACAAGGTACACCAAGAATGAGGAACATCTTCAAGGAAGTAGAAGCATTCTTCAAAGTTGAGCAAATCCTTAATTTCTGGAAATAGGCACCAATTCTTGATCTTCATGTAGGTAAACTCACGGTCATTGATCCAAGGGCACAACAAATATTAAATGACAATCAACAAACATGTTAGAACCTAACAAAGAGCAAACACACTACAGACTACCACCTTAGGTCCTTAAGTCTACCCATCTCTCATTCATTATTCAAGGTCAAGTTCAAATTTACTTTTGGGGTACACGTGTGTGCGTCGGGAGCAACATAGGCTCTGATACCAACTGTGACACCCCGCGATAATGCGGAAAATATAAGTTATAAAATCAAGCGGGAAAACAGGGAATTTTTGAAACTTTTATAATTTAAAGCGCGGGTTCATTAAAATCTAAAACATAAATAAAGAGTGCGGAAATAAAGATTTTAAATTATATAAACGTGATAGTCAAGGTGAGGGAAAATATATCCCTCGAATGACAATACAATAAAAGGTAGGTCTAAACAATCCTAATAAACCAACTGCTAGGCCGAAGTGCTCGCTAGCTCACACATGTCTTCACCCCATGAATGCATCACTAATACCTGTCATTCATGTAAACATGAACGCCACAGTCAGTGGGGAGTAACTCAAGGTTCTCCCAGCCACAAAATGTCGAAACGAACATAACAAAGAACTAAAATAGGTAAGTCATGTAAGACTCTTACAAAAATATGGATATCAAGTTTACGTTTAAACATGGTAATTACATGAGATGGAACAAGATAGATCAACATTAGCATGATAACGGTTAAACTACTCATGTGAGACAATTAAATAATATGAAAAGCAAGAAAACAGACACGGCCACTTAGCCACGAGCACGTATTTCGAGGAGATATGACCAAAGTAACCATCTGTAGATACCTCATTTCTACACCTCCCGCAAACCACCCGGTGATGATTGGGCCGCATGTTTGGTACGCGGAACGATTTGTGACAGTTCGTAAGTTTATCGTCAAGTGATTGCTCAAATACTTGTGTCTACCTCATGGTCGTCATCTAGGTGTCATCACGGTCGTTTTGGCAGTAATTAGAGTACATTTGGAGTCCGGGTCAAAAACCGTCTTCATTTTCTATAAACCGTCAAATCCCGAGTCAAAAGCAATGGGCTTGTCTACCTAAGGTTAGGATGTCACAAAATGTTGAGATTATATCTTATTTTGAGTCTCATGTCACTTCTTTGGGCTAAACTTAAAGTTTACATTACAAAATGTGCATTTCATTTAGTTAAAATGACAAACCCAAACTTTAGGCCCATTTTACGAGGTCATAACGAATTTTTTGGGTCAGGCCTATTTCACAGAAAGTTCTAGATCTTTCTTTTATCTTTCCAACGCCACCGAAATCACCTTATTCCGAGTCTTGTAGAGAAAGTTATGCCTAAAATACGACAGGCTGTCAAACGCGTTTTCTACGCGCAGAGGAACCTACCCGGAAAAGGGCGCGCAAGTCTTTGCGCCTCTTCCCAAGGGACGCAGACTGCTTTGCGCCTTTTTCCCAGGGCTTTCTTTTTGTCCAAGTTTCCGTGTTTTAACCTAACTCGGTTATTTCCGGATCTTTCCTTCCGTATCCTAGTCTTACCATAATTCCTTCACGTGATTAGTATAAATAGGAGCCTTCGATCCTCATATTTCTCACGCGAGTGTCCGCCCTTCTCTTCTCCCTTTGAATTCTAGACTTTGTTCTTACTTATTGGCGCCTACGTTCTTGAACTTTCGACCACGTAAGCTCGGATCCTTCCGGTACCAAATCTCCGTTGCATGACCGACCAATTTGACCAACTACACAATAATCAATCTAATTAATCAATTTGTTTCAATCGTTTTCCTCTTACGAGGGCACTTTCCTTGCATTCGCGTCGAGCATCACTAATCGATATCTTAGTCCTTCTCGTTTCGTCAACATGTAAGTCTGAGGGTGTATAATCCTTATTTATTTATTGTATTTATTTATCGTATCATCATTGCAAGATTTACGTCGGAAATACCTCATTAAAACCGATTTCTAAAACCGTCTTTAAAACCTCTTTTTACGGATTTTCGAAAATCGACAATCGAGAAAAGACGCAGAATCGCTGCGCCTCTTGAAGGAGCGCGATTCTGCTGCGCCTCTTCGTGAGGGCCGCCGAGCCTCCTCGCTTCTTTTCTTCTTCCTTCGTCCTCTCTGTAATTCCTTTAATTATTTGTTTTCACTTGTTTTTTTTAATTCTTCGGTACAATAGTTTAATAATCACATGTATATAATTCATCATTCATTAATATGTTTTAATCATCGTAAATCCGACTTAAATCCCAAGTAATCTCATATTTGCGGGTTTTCGTCATTAAATTCAATTCCGGGTTGTAGAGATTCAATTTGTTCATATTGAGTTTAAGAATTCGTCTACGATATAGTTTTTAAATGCCTTTGTTCATATATTCGTCATATATCATCATGTTTAGACTAGTTAATTGATTTCAATAGAGGACTCATTAATATTTTTCACTTCTGTAATTATTTCATCTTGTAATTAATTCATTCAATTCCGTCTTGTTCATGTTTTATTGTTTTATGACCCAATTACATGTAAATTAACATATTAATCACTTCTATCCGAGTACATAATTTAATCAATCATTAAAATCATCAATTAACATTAACGGCTTGCAATTACGGCTTCATAGCCAGAACTGAGCCAAGGAACAGACGCAGCGTCTGCTGCGCCTCTTCCAAAGGACGCGGCTCTGATGCGCCTGTTCCTGGCTGAGTTCTGTCCCTGAACTTCGTTTCTGCCTTGACATAGTTTAATTAGTCTACGTATAATTGACAATTACTCGTATTTTCACCTTCTGATCTATTCGATTATTTTATTATTTTATTTCTTTTTCTCAAATTATCCGTTTTAAAGGTATTTTCGACATAAATCGCCTATTCCAATGTAATTATTGTAATTTCCATTATTGTAATTTATCGTTATTGTATTCCTTTTATTGTTTGTATGTTTTCACATGTAAATCAATATTAGTCCCGACTTCGACATTGATTGCATGATTAAATTAATTGTCTACCGACTTAGTTAAATTCTCACATGTTAGGATTAATCTATGGATGTTGCATTGCATGCATATAGCCGACGATATATCGAGTACGAATAACTTCCCTAATCATTAGTAGAGGCCGCTATCGAGGCGGGCGGGATTAGGTGTTCGATCAAAAAGCTTCCTAATACGTACCCTCACCCCTTACTCCAGATCTCCGTGAACACCCGTGTTCATTGGCATCCACGAGAGTCATTCTAGACATAGAATGCTAAGGGTAACGATTGCTTAGTGTTCATGTCACTACTTTGTGTCTTGACATGACATGAGGTATTCGAACGGTTCCAATTTCCCATAAAAATTGGTGGCGACTCCATACAAAATGCAAACGCTTGTTTCGTTTCTCACCAAGCGCCCGTGGGGCCCGCCCACGCTTTGGCGACTCTGCTGGGGATCTTACACTTACGTGTAGCTAAGGGTGAAACTTGAACAAGGTTAGGGAATAATTTGTACAAGACAATTGTCGGTTTTCATAACACGGTCTTCCTAGACCGTTTAATTCGGCCTTCCTAGGCCCAACCCAACCCATTCGACCAATCGTCCCGTCTAAACGGTCCTAATTCTTATTTGGGCCTAAGGATGGATAGCGGTTGACGTCATCCATACCATGATGCTTACTCTTGTTTGTATCAAGGGCCTTCACTACTTGAGGAAATGGACTAGGAATCGGCCTTACTCTTGTTTGGTACGAGCCTCTCCACAGACTTCGAGTTTGATGGTTCGGTATGGCAACCCACCCTTTAAACCAAAACCTTTTTTGCACTCAACATCCCGTTATAATGCCTGTATATATATTTGTATAAATACGTGATTGCCATTTTGTAAACAAAACCATGACAAAATTTTGTAAAACAAATTCTTTTTCAAGATGTAAACATTTTTTAAAATAGCGCAAAATAAGCCAAAACTCTGTCCAAATGTCGAGTCAAACTTCGGGCCTAAAACCCATTTCAAAACTAAATACAGTCCAACAAAAAAAAAAAAAAAAAAAACGTGAAAAAGAAAAACAAAAAAAAAAAGGTCCAAAAGAAAAACATTTTAAATAAAAAATATCTTTCAAAACATGTAAACGTAAATATGTAAATTCAATTGGGCTAAGTTAGAGTCAAAGTTCAAACCGACTATGTCCTAGTCGGAACTCTGTCGAGTAATAAACTCGTCTTCCTTTACATTTTGGGTCTTTTCAAAATTCAAGTCAAGTCCTAAGGCGTCACGCCGTCATTTTGGACTCCCTACCCCAACTCAATTAGGATCTAAACATTTCCACACCTCGACTCGCGCACTCGAGGCTATCACATCGAGTCATTCCAAAACCCGTCTCTTGAATTATCCTAATGACACGTTCGGGACACACATACCCGAACCTCGAGTCAAGTCTGTCTTAAACACACAAATTAGAATTAACACGTGTCATCAATCCCGTCAATAAAGTCAATCATATAAATGTCACTCCGTCAAAGTCAACACTCGAGTCTAAAGGTCAAAGTCAAACACCATGAGTCCAAACACGAGAGGTCACTCACGACATTTCCTGGATTCACAAATCAAGAGTCTAGTCATCGCATCTCGTTGCATGTCCTTTGTTTTTTGCCTTAGTATGCGTGATCCCGTGTCAAATCAAGTTGTAATGCGCATCATTTTCTTCTCGATAGGAATTCTGCAATCTCCAATGAAAGTATTCAAGAACATTTATCTGTCGAAGTCAAGGGACTAATTGCTGCAGTCATTAAGCTCCAGGCCACCGTCGAAGACTTGAGCATTCGTGTCATCAATATGAAAAAGAAGATAGACATGATGAAACCTTTACCATCTTCTCATACCCTAAGGCCAGGGCATAGCATCAACACGATTCACCCATCTAAGAAGGCCAATGAAGGCAAGGGAGTCAACCTCTTGGAAACTCCACCCAGAAGGCCGGGACAAGCTCATAGGGAATTCGTTGACCTCGGAACCACATATGAAGTAGCTCTACAAAGACTGGTTTCCCAGGGAAAACTTCATCCAATCGGTCCAACCCCAGACCCTGAAAAGATATTCCCTAGATGGAAGGGCGATTCATATTGTCAGTACCATCAAGGTAGGGGACACGATACGGAGGAATGCTTTTGTCTAAAGCATATTATTCAGGATATGATCGAGGATCGCAAACTTCCTATGCCACCTTCCGCCAAGAAACCCAAGAAGACCGACCCTCTTGGGTCTAATATCATTAAGCATGATGAGGAACCATCTCTAGATTGTTCTCATCTCCTCAATCATCATGATGATAAAGAAATCAATGTCCTCGAAGATGAAGATATCCAAAGTGGAATGCTCATGCTTTCCATTGCCTTCAACAATAAATTCTCCAAAATAGAAGGAGCCATTGATAATCTAAACTCTCGACTTTCCAACATGGAGAAACAGTTTGCTGAAATGGGTAAGAAGCTTGATGCCCAACCTCTTAAGATGAAAAGTGTCCAGACAAACCCTCAATTTGACAGTCTTACGGAGAAAGTAACTAGTGAACGATCTATTCCTAACAACCCTCCAAGGGCATTTACAAAGGCTTCCGAAAATAAGGACACGCCTCCTCGGAAATTTACCAACATTGGTATTAGATACGCCGATGCCTTTCAGAGACTCATGGAACAACGAATGTTGAAGCCTACAGGACCTACGCCCGAACCAGAAAAGAAATCCAAGTTCTGGGATGAGAATTCGTACTGCAAATACCATAGAGGCAAAGGGCATGATACAGAGAAATGTTACAAATTAAAACATGTCATTCAGGATATGATCGAAAACGGGAAGTTGTCCCTCTCAACTTTTAACCCACAAGGTAGCTTAGGCAATCCTCATGGGTATACCACTTATCAAGAAACTCTTCTTGACTGTTATCCTTCCAATGTTCCCAATGATGAGGACGAGGTGCTCAAATGGGTGAATGCTCAAAGCCGGATGCCGAAGCCAGTTACTGGAAGAGAAAATGTTCAATCATGGCCCGATGATTACGAGTCTAGATCTAAGATCGAGTCAAAGTCCGGGTCCGAGTCCGAGTCTTAGGCTTTCTATCTCATATTTGTTCTAGTATCTTTCTCTGTGTCCATTTCCATTTCTAGTGACAATCTGGGGGCTGTCCCACGAGTCACGTGTCTCCTCGAGTCTATGCTAAATATATTTATTATCCATTTCAATAAAAGTACACTCTTCAATTCATATTCTTCTATCTTTTCCTTTACCAATTCCTGCGACAACAAGAATTGATTTGAGACTTTTTTTTAAAAACAAACAACAACATGACAGTCGATGTGAGTACACTTAAATGATGTTCCATTCCATGTTGTAGAGGACCCTAAGACTTCGTGTTCATTTTCCTTACCTATTCCATGTCTGGCAATAGCAACCACAACATAACCCCAGTTTAGACGAGCCCATCTCAAGAGATTCTAGGACGAATCCAGACCATCTCCCTTGTTAACAATCCATGACGGAAGGCAAGCCCATTCCCCACAATAAACAACCCGTGTTACTAAAGACCAATTCATTTCACACCCAAAGGTGCTAGTCTGACCCAAATCCATGGTAGCAAATCCAAAGCAAGTCCAAGATGATACGAGCCATGATCGAAGACAAAGGCTCAATCAAGAGAAATGACCAAGATCAATATCCAACACAAAAGAGTCAAAAGAAGAGGTTCAATCAAGCAAGTCAATATCCAAAGTCAAAGTTATCTTCCAAAAACCCGAATCAAGAATCTGAGCAAAAGCCGAGATATATTCCAGACCAAGAATCTGAGTCTGAATCAAGAACAAGCCTGAAATCAAATACAAAATAATGCTGAAGTCTGTATAGAATCAAGACACCAATCAAGATGGCCATCTAGCACCCTCACTTAGCCTTCCACACATCGCACACCCTAAGTCCTTCTCGAGACCGTTATAGGGATATAGTTAGGAATTTTGAGAATCCTCTCGAGCTCGTCAAGTATACCTATCCTTTAGGGCCAAGACATGGAAACTTGATCCCACGTCATTTTAACCTACCTTTATGTGCTCAGGCTGCATCAAGCCAAGAGACTTCATTTCCAAGCCACATTACAGGCCACAATCCCATTAAGCCTTAACTCCACAACATCAAACTCCAGAGATTTGTTTCATCAAGGCCTCTTATTACCGAGCTCCACATTCCAAACATCCAATCCAGTTTCACCTTGACCCATACACGGAGTCTTCAAATACTTTGCTACCCAGGACGGGACATACCCATATCATCCTTAGGGTCCACTAAGTGTGCTCACATGACAAGGAAATTTTTACAAAATTAGTTACACCTCTTTGGTCTATGATCAAAGGAAGTTATCTCAAATCAGTTCTTCGAGTCACCAAAGGATACACCCTTGTGACCCCGCACTTTAAGGCCCTAACAACATAGCTTAGGCACACACTTGAACTACGAGCATGGTTTGATTTCACCTTTTCAGGTGGATACGTAGACAGTCCTTTCTTACGCAAGAAGGATACAACCACAACACCCAAATAAAATTAACCAAACCTCAGAACTACGATCTGGTTTGATTTCACTTCACGTGAATACGTAGGCAGTCCTCAAGGACACAACCATCCCATCAACCACCTCAAACATTAACTTTCAACCACCCCAATTACCATCTCAATTATCACCCCTTCCACAACCAACGCCTCTATACTGAGGGCTCCTTATTGTCGCCCAGCCTCTTTTTTACCAAAGTCCAGAGTCATCTTCTCATCCTGGGGGCTTCTCTTCCAAGATGCCACCCTTCCTTTATTCCTCTAAGTCTAGCTAATACTCGGTCCGGACAACGACAAAGATCTTAGATCAATTCTCCAAGTCATCGTGCCTCAAGAGGGGTAATCAGCAAACGGTGGTAAAAGAAGTCCTAGTAGACAGATGATCCATGGCTCATGCCTTGCCTTTATATTCCATCATCATTCTTGCGATTCTCCTACCTTTGGAACTGATATGCATTGTCACCCACACTTGGCTAGAGGTTGCGCATACTTAGGCAAAGTCTGTCAAAGTCATCCCTGTGTCGCGTCAAATCTAAGTTAGTGTCGCGTCAGTCAAACCTAAGTCTACATTTTGCGTCGCGTCCATATAAGGTCTGTGTCATGACAAGTCCTATGTCTAAAGCCCATTGAATATGCATAACGCATTACAAACGACAAACTTCTTTGAACAAGTTTTAAACGACTTTTATAAGAAACGACTTTTGCAAAACCTATATGTTCCCTCATTCTAGGTCCATGTGATAATTGCTTACGTGCATATATTAGATTGCATTCTTGTGTGGCTACTAACCATGCAGGTAAGTATCAGAAGCAGTACTTTATCAAGACCTCGCTTGCCACAACGAGCGAATACTCTTTGACAGGTGTTTCGACACACCTCTATTATGTTCCCCAACGAGAGTAAGCGGATAGACTTTCCCTCTCGAGACATGGAGATCAACATCTGTAGATACCTCATTTCTACACCTCCCGCAAACCACCCGGTGATGATTGGGCCGCATGTTTGGTACGCGGAACGATTTGTGACAGTTCGTAAGTTTATCGCCAAGTGATTGCTCAAATACTTGTGTCTACCTCATGGTCGTCATCTAGGTGTCATCACGGTCGTTTTGGCAGTAATTAAAGTACATTTGGAGTCCGGGTAAAAAACCGTCTTCATTTTCTATAAACCGTCAAATCCCGAGTCAAAAGCAATGGGCTTGTCTACCTAAGGTTAGGATGTCACAAAATGTTGAGATTATATCTCATTTTGAGTCTCATGTCACTTCTTTGGGCTAAACTTAAAGTTTACATTACAAAATGTGCATTTCATTTAGTTAAAATGACAAACCCAAACTTTAGGCCCATTTTACGAGGTCATAACGAATTTTTTGGGTCAGGCCTATTTCACAGAAAGTTCTAGATCTTTCTTTTATCTTTCCAACGCCACCGAAATCACCTTATTCCGAGTCTTGTAGAGAAAGTTATGCCTAAAATACGACAGGCTGTCAAACGCGTTTTCTACGCGCAGAGGAACCTACCCGGAAAAGGGCGCAGCAAGTGCTGCGCCTCTTCCAAGGGACGCAGCACCTGCTGCGCCTTTTCCCAGGGCTTTCTTTTTGTCCAAGTTTCCGTGTTTTAACCTAACTCGGTTATTTCCGGATCTTTCCTTCCGTATCCTAGTCTTACCATAATTCCTTCACGTGATTAGTATAAATAGGAGCCTTCGCTCCTCATATTTCTCACGCGAGTGTCCGCCCTTCTCTTCTCCCTTTGCATTCTAGACTTTGTTCTTACTTATTGGCGCCTACGTTCTTGAACTTTCGACCACGTAAGCTCGGATCCTTCCGGGTACCAGCCTCTCCGTTGCATGACCGACCAATTTGACCAACTACACAATAATCAATCTAATTAATCAATTTGTTTCAATCGTTTTCCTCTTACGAGGGCACTTTCCTTGCATTCGCGTCGAGCATCACTAATCGATATCTTAGTCCTTCTCGTTTCGTCAACATGTAAGTCTGAGGGTGTATAATCCTTATTTATTTATTGTATTTATTTATCGTATCATCATTGCAAGATTTACGTCGGAAATACCTCATTAAAACCGATTTCTAAAACCGTCTTTAAAACCTCTTTTTACGGATTTTCAGAAAACTGACAGTCGAGAAAAGACGCAGCAACTGCTGCGCCTCTTCGAAGGAGCGCAGTTCCTGCTGCGCCTCTTCGTGAGGCTGCCGCAGTTCCTGCTTCTTTTCTTCTTCCTTCGTCCTCTGTAATTCGTCTTTAATTATTTGTTTTCACTTGTTTTTTTTAATTCTTCGGTACAATAGTTTAATAATCACATGTATATAATTCATCATTCATTAATATGTTTTAATCATCGTAAATCCGACTTAAATCCCAAGTAATCTCATATTTGCGGGTTTTCGTCATTAAATTCAATTCCGGGTTGTAGAGATTCAATTTGTTCATATTGAGTTTCTGGAATTCGTCTCTGATATAGTTTTCGTCTGCTTGTTCATATATTCGTCATATATCATCATGTTTAGACTAGTTAATTGATTTCAATAGAGGACTCATTAATATTTTTCACTTCTGTAATTATTTCATCTTGTAATTAATTCATTCAATTCCGTCTTGTTCATGTTTTATTGTTTTATGACCCAATTACATGTAAATTAACATATTAATCACTTCTATCCGAGTACATAATTTAATCAATCATTAAAATCATCAATTAACATTAACGGCTTGCAATTACGGCTTCATAGCCAGAACTGAGCCAAGAAACAGACGCAGCGTCTGCTGCGCCTCTTCCAAAGGACGCGGCTCTGCTGCGCCTGTTCCTGGCTGAGTTCTGTCCCTGAACTCCGTTTCTGCCTTGACATAGTTTAATTAGTCTACGTATAATTGACTATTACTCGTATTATCACCTTCTGGTCTATTCGATTATTTTATTCTTTTATTTCTTTTTCTCAAATTATCCGTTTTAAAGGTATTTTCGACATAAATCGCCTATTCCAATGTAATTATTGTAATTTCCATTATTGTAATTTATCGTTATTGTATTCCTTTTATTGTTTGTATGTTTTCACATGCAAATCAATATTAATCCCGACTTCGACATTGATTGCATGATTAAATTAATTGTCTACCGACTTAGTTAAATTCTCACATGTTAGGATTAATCTATGGATGTTGCATTGCATGCATATAGCCGACGATATATCGAGTACGAATAACTTCCCTAATCACTAGTAGAGGCCGCTATCGAGGCGGGCGGGATTAGGTGTTCGATCAAAAGAGCTTCCTAATACGTACCCTCACCCCTTACTCCAGATCTCCGTGAACACCCGTGTTCATTGGCATCCACGAGAGTCATTCTAGACATAGAATGCTAAGGGTAACGATTGCTTAGTGTTCATGTCACTACTTTGTGTCTTGACATGACACGAGGTATTCGAACGGTTCCAATTTCCCATAAAAATTGGTAGCGACTCCATACAAAATGCAAACGCTTGTTTCGTTTCTCACCAAGCGCCCCCGTGGGCGGCCCGCTGTCCACACCATCCAAATAATGCAAGACATTTACTACTCTTAGACTATAATTTCCCCGGGTAGGACTACGATAATAATACGGTCCTAGTCTAAATCTGCAGATTCTCGGGTGTACATCCCGATTCGACGTGCGCCAGCACAGCACGCACCCAAGACTCGACTACTAAGGAGACCGAGTACCCCAATCGCCAGAATAGCACGAAAGTGGCGGAAAGACTAAGATAAGACTCACTTGCCAAAACAACACAAGTGGCCAAAAGCCGTACTTGCCAGAACAGCACAAGTAGGCCAAAACCGTACTTGCCAGAACAGCACAAGTAGGTCAAACCCGTGCTTGCCAGGACAGCACAAGCAGGGCATAAAGCATGTCAAGCACATACGGTGGTAATATGGCATTTCTACAAGAATACGACTCTTACAAGTAATTATTTACAATGACCTTTTCATGCACATGTGACGGGATTATTAATGTCACATTCATACTTATGGCTTGCATCTCACCATGAGTACGGATGGGAACATCAATCCTGACGATCATATCGCAACTAGAGGGCTTATAGCTCACCCCTAGTATCCGATAGGACCAAGACTCTCACAACAGAATAATACAAGACATTATCAAGAATGTGTCCCTTCACAAATAATTATTTAACAATAAATATCTCATATTTGCCTTATATTAATAAATGTTCCACTTTATAATTTAACATGCCGGTTAAATAAAATATAAAAAAATGATAATGAGTAATTTACGTTATATGAAATATACGGGATAAAATGTGACCAAGTCCAATTATGAGCCCAATAGTTAAATCATGTGAAATCCAATGAATGGACTAGGATAAGCCCGATAAATAAATCATATGACATGCCCAACAGGATAAATAAATAAATGAACGATATTAACTAATTACGTTATATAAAATGTGAGACGGTTAATTAATCATATTTTAATTAAACCAATTTAGCGCCAAAACGGTTAATAGACAAGACTAGCCCTATTAAAATGCCATACCACACCTACATGGCCCAATAACATATGATATAAAACAAGCCCAATTTGCCACATTACTAAATAACAAGACGGGTACCGGGGCATATTTGAGACGGTAATTCAAATAATTAAGTAATGAGATTCTAGAATTATAAAACATGAAATGGGGATATATAAATGAACAATACTTTAATGGGTTGCGTTTTATAAAAAGAAACACGAGACGGGATTTAATTAATTTCAAACAAACTAAACTAGCGCCAAAACACAACTCGGCCCACGACACAAAGGGACCATCGAACTGTCCCGTACCCGTTTCCCTAAACCCAGCCATCAACCTATCCAAAAGCCTCTCACAACCGAACTAACCAACCCAACCAGTCACCCAAAATCGAGCTAACACCCGACTCAACACCTCGCCCCACAACCGTCCTTAAAACAGCTCCAAAACAGAGCCCTGAAACCAGCAGAAAAAAACCTCTTACACCCGTCCCAAGGTAAACCCGGAACTGCACAACTACTCCATAGCTAGTACTAAAACCGTGTCACACAACCCATCGAGACCACCCGAAAAAGGGCACCAAAACAGACCCAACCAAGCCGTGTGTAGCCTCGACATAGCCACCATACCTACAACTAACATCCACACCCGTCCCAAAATGGACCAAAACATACCTGCAAAACTTTCCCCAGAATAGTGTTATACGGACCCCAAGTACGGATAACCCCAAGCAGCCCTAAATAGAGCTCGAGTAGGCAGAGCTCCACAGCCATGGTTCCTAAACAGACGGAGTTCAAACAATCCACCATTTCGACCCACGGCAACCATGGAAATTAACCACAAGTCTGAAAACTCAACTTCTTACATGAGAAACTCAGGAAAGACTCAACTTTGCAATGAATAATAAAAGATCAAGTAAGAAGGACGAAAGTATCGACTAATTGTCGAGTAACCTATCACCGTTACCTTTGCGCTCGAATTCCGGAGTAAAACATCCAAAAACGCGTGCTTTCCTTCAGTCTTCAAGGTCCTCAACTTAAAAGAGGAAAAACGAGTTACATGAGTCACTAAAACCGAGTTGTAATAAGATGCCCATTTCGAAACTAAGTCAAAACAGGAGCTTTCTTACCTTAAAAGAACGAGGAAAGGACGAGGAAGCTAATGGAGTAAGAATTATGAAATTTAGTTGAGAATTGGAGGAGGGATCTTGGTTTTGAAATCAAAAAAAAGGTGGCGGAGTTGTGCTGTTGTTGTCGCTGCATTTCGCTGTTCTCAGGAAGAAGGAGAAGAAAGAGGACGAAAGAGGGAGTGGGGACGGGACCCTTTATAAACACACAACATAATAATAATAATAATAATAATAATAATAATAATACATATAATAATATAATAATAATAGTAATAATAATATATAAATACATTTAAAGGTAGAGTGTGGGGTGGATAGGGGTATGTGTGTCGATTTTTGGTTGGTCTGAGTTTACTCAAGATTCTCTTGAAATGTGACGGTCTAAGGTTAGATGGAATTTGGGACGGAAATTATCATTATTACGGTCACCATTATTATCCGACCAAAAATGCGAATAAATACATTCTTATAAAAATCATGCCTCAAAATATAATTTAATAATACGTATTTTTATAAAAATGAGCTTTTATATAATACGTTTATAAAAATCGTGTTTGACATAAACTTAATTAAACTGAATAATTCAAAATTATAAAATAAGGTAACCAAATGGTTTAATAAATTTTAAATGTCAAAATGGAAAATTCACGGGTGTTACAGGGATGATTTTTCTTAAAGTTGCGGCAGTTGAGGAAAGTGTGTCCTTTATAGCCACAGTATTGACATATGGAAACCTCTTTGGACGGGTTAGAGGAATTAGGCGAGGGAAGGGCAATAGAGGAGGAACGAGGGGTATAGCGTGGTTGGTTGGGCGAAAGTGAGCAGCGAAGGTTGTGGTTGGCAGAGGAGAAGCAGAGGTTACTTCCGGGTTTTTGAGTTCGAAGTTTATTAGCTTTTCGTGCAAGACATCGAAGGAGATGGGGGTATCACGGGCTTCGACCGTCTTCTTGATAGCACGATATCTAGTAGAGTCAAGACCACGAAGAACTTTAGCAATCACATCTTCGGGGTCCATCGGTTTACCTACGTTGGCTAGTTCAAGGGTGCATGTTTTGATCTTGTGCATGTAATCAGTGATTGTGTCAGTCGATGTTTTGGTGATGGATTCAAGGCGAGATTTGATTTGAAGAATATGGCCTCTAGACGGATTGGCAAACGTAGAGGCGAGGGTTCACTAGTACAATTAATGCAATTGGCATCGGTTATAAACAGTGATTGGCATCGGTTCCCAACCGATGCCAATGCGGGCGATGCCAATGACATTTTTTGAATTGGCATCGGTTCATGAACCGATGCTAATTTACACATATTGGCATCGGTTGTTATTCAATTGGCATCGGTTCGAACCGATGCCAATAATGCAAAAATTGGCATCGGTTGTACCATAAAAACCGATGCCAATTGTTGCATTATTGGCATCGGTTATAACTTAGGAACCGATGTCAATCATCAATTACAACAATGAAAAAAAAAACGTGCCTCACCAATAAATAAATTATATTAACTGCATTTTGTTTTCTAAAAGCTATAAAAAATTCGACAATATCTCTTTATAAATTGAACAATCCAAATTTCATAACTTCAATACCAACAAATCCGAATCCAATACAACCATTCAACGAATTGTATCCAACAACAAAATCACATACATGAAAACCTCTAACTATTCGAGTATGTAAATCAACCGTTCACTACATCATATATATTTTAATTTTTTTACAATATAAAGCCAAAGCCTCCTGAACCTCGTTCATTTCTTCAAGTGTTATTACTAAACCTGAAACACACAGTAAACAAGAACAATATATTATTAGCTAAACTACGACTTAGAACAGCTTAGAAAGAGAAATAAACTAAAATTGTTTTATACTGAATGGTGAGGAAAGTAGGACATATTCTGCAATTACACAACTAAAAGTTGATCCTAAACGAAGTACTTCCGAAACTAATCATCAGAAAAGAAGACATTAACACAAATGTCACAAACATGTGGCAAAAAGCAATGGAAACTTGTGTTATTGAGTTCTTATAACACCATAAACGCAGGGGGATTCACCACCGGTCAGGTATCTTTTACCAGCTCTAATGCAGAATACTAAGACTGAAGGATGAACATATAACAGTTAGTAAGTACCTGAAAAGAGACGGCCAAATACTCCCTAGTGGGATCAATCATCATATACCAATGCCGATAATGAAAACATGTCAACGGTATGGTTGTGAATTGCAGTTGACAAACACCAGCAATAAGCCCTCAATGTGCGTTGAATGCCTATAATAGCATAATCCTGCATTAAACACCATTCAATCCAACTCACTGATCGAGGCCATTTGGTGTTCACAATTAAGTATATGTGGTCGTTGGTCAATGGTCGATACAAAACACAATTTATACTTCACAAACAACTCTACAATTAGTAAAGAGGCAAGTAAAGGTCGGATCCCAAGGGACGGGTATTGAAATGAGAATTCTATTGTAACTAGTGGTGTCTAGGGGTGTCACAAATTGGGTTGATGTAGAAGGTTACTAAACTAAAATAACAATGAAAATAAACTAGCAAGATGAATAAAATAAGGGGTGTAAACAATTGATTAAAGGCACTAGGGTGTCATGGGTTCATAGGGGAATCATGGGATATGATCATACAAACATGTTCTCAAATTATAAGCAAGCAATTATTGTTGTGATGGATTGAGTTGGGTTATGTCTTACAATCCTAGGAAAGTTTGGGTCCCGGAGCCGAATCGATTAGATTGTACAACACCTACAAGTCGACTTAATCTTTCCTACTCAACACATGCATGGTCTAACAAGACTCGAGTTGGGTTATGTCTTACAAGTCTCATTGAAAATATAGGAGATGATAGTAAATGCAAGGATTCATAGGCTTAGCATTTCATCAAATATAACATGTGCATGAGTTAAGATCAAAACAAGCAAGCAAATAAGATATGAAAGCATATTGATTTAAGCATGAATCATTCCCCATGTTGGTTTCCCTAATCACCCATTAAACCCTAGCTAAGAGACTACTCACTCATTATCATGTTGATCATGCTAGCAAGGTTGTCAATCATACCAACAATATGAAACATGATGAATAAATGAAAGTAATTAGCAATAATTAAAAAGGGATTAAGAGATTATACCTACTAATGATTCCAAAATAATAATGCACAGAATAATAGAAGAACTTGATGATTGATGGAAGGTTGTCAATCTCCCAATAAACCCAATAATCTTCTAATTACCCAAAATAAAGGAAGAACAAGAGAGAGATTAAAGAACTAAAACTTGGATTAAAACTTGATTAATACTTGATTACAATATTGAAGAGAGATTTGATTGGTATTAACTACTCTAAATATTGATAAGAAGAACATGCTCCTCTAATTAGCCTAATGGGGTATTTATAGTGAAAATTAGGGAGGATGCATTAGGGTTAACTAAGGGCTAAACTAGTAATTACACTTTTTAAGTTGAGCAAGGAGGACCCGGTATTTTCTGAGAGAAGGGCTTCTCTTTTCGTAGCTTGAAGAATGAAATCCGTCTTTGTCGGTGAACTGTGCGGATTAGAGTCGGGACGGCCGGATTTGGGCTGTGCAATCCGAGCGGATTCGGGAGAGAGACGCTCAGATTGTTGAGGGGAATCCGAGCGGATTCCAAGGAGGGACGCTCGGATTGTCTTTGGCCGGGCCGGACGGGCGGATTGTCCGCAATCCGTTCGGATTGTTGGTCGGCTTCAATTCTTCTTCTTTTCTTCCCTTTTCTTCATAAATTCCTTGGGGATTTCCTTGGGGACGCAAGGATCCTTTCTCAATATTGTTCTTCTACTATAATATGTACAAAGGCCTTCTAGTCTTGTCTCTTCTTGATGCTTGGTCATTGAATACAATCAATTTAGCCTCGTTTTGCCATGAAAATGCAAGATTCTTACTCCTTTCCTACCAAGGGATCAAAATCTCAAAGAATATGCAAAACAAAGAACTAAAGATAAGAAATGACCCAAATAGGCACTAAAAAGCATGGAAACAATGGTAATTCGGGGGCTAAATATGCGCCAATTATGGTCACATCAAATATCCCCAAACCGAACCTTTGCTCGTCCCGAGTAAAGAGGTGACAAAGACTAGGACCAAGACTAACCTATCCTAATAATAATAGCCGATATGAGACAATTAGCGGGTCTCACCCCGCCCCTTCAACTCACAACAAGACAACCATGAGGTAGGATGCCTTCTTGCAAGGCAAGGTGGGTCTTGCCAAAATGGCGACACATCCAAACATTAAAGCACATAAAATCACATAATGGATGCATCTACAAAAAGAATAGCCACTTTCCTCATCTAAGTGGCGGAAATTACCTACAAGGGAAGCAATTCAAGGGTACACAATCCTTCATAGATGCAATTTATTCAAACTACTAAGCCTAGAAGGATACCAATAAATCACCTCCAAGTTGTGTCAAGCTAGGGTACCTTTGTCCTCAATCGTTAAATGCTTTCGTCAAGAGTAGGCTCCCTATGGTGTTAGAAACACTGGAGGATCGCGGAATTCCCCCTCTTGCCTAGACAAGAAGAAGGGTCGTCCCCTCTCTACCATGCACAAAAAATGGATACGGTGGATAAAGGGATCGATAGAATTTGAGTTATATTTTGGGAGTTTGCTTTTGTTTTTGTTTTTCCCCCCAATTTCTTGTGGCATATAACATTTGAGAACACTTTCTTGCCATTTCTTTTTGATTTTTGGCATTTCAATACTTGACAACTTTTTTGCATTTCTTTTTGAACATTTTCAAAGTCACCCCAATTAGTAACGAGGGTGCCTTGTATTTGAAGCATAGGAGTTCTATTTTTGCTCCTCTTTTCATTTGATGCATTTTTGCAAACTTTTTTTTCTTTTCATTGAACTCAAATTGATTTCTTTTTGTGCCCATTCCCTTTGATGACAAAATATGGTAGAACATGGATGAATGATGGAAGTATGCATGGTTTCAAGGGTCACCTTGGAATAAACGGTAGCCAAGGAGTTATCACACCACAAGGTACTCTTGACTAGGCCTTAAACCATGGGTCAAAGGATACTAGCATGACACATCCTAGGGTGTTTTACAAGCATTCTAACAAGCAAAGTCTTAACAATAAAAAGCATCTACTAGGGCCTATATACACTTGTCAAACTTCCCAAGTAGACGGTTTCGCAAAATTTTCTAACATGCAAACTACATGCCATGATGCAACTAACATTTATACATCCTAATGCAAATGTTTCTACCAACTAATATGCCAAATAATCTAAATGCAAGTCCTAGGTTCACATTGTTATACCGCATCAATCAAAATAAAGCCACATAGTCATTAACATAAAGAGGAAAAAGGAGATTGGAAAGATCATACCATGCGGTCTTCAATATCCTCAAGCCTCGGATGTGGCGTAGTCAATCAAAGTGAACAAAGATAAAACAAACACAATATATACAAGACAATATATACAAAGGAAATGAACTTGTTTTTGGTTTTTCAATTTTTCAAATTTTTATGATTTTTGAATAAAAGTTAAGTGTTAGAATTCCCATCCCCACACTAATATGGGCATTGTCCTCAATGGCCAAAATGATGGAAATTATGCAAAGATGATGCATGATTTCTATACTAAATGCAATTCTACACTAAGCTATACTACATGATGCATGGTTTTTGTTATGACGGAGAGGATAATTTAGATTACCTCCCGTTGTGTATGCATCAACTTCCCCAAACCAAATGAGACACTATTGCTAATGTCAAAGCATTGGGGTAGTTCATGCACACACTATGCTATGCATGAAACTAGATTGTCATTTTGGATTTTACAAATGGGAACAATAAAGAACACCTCAATGGTACCGAGGTGTGAGTCCTTTGATGTTGCTAGGACTAAACCAACAATGATCAAAATGAAATAAAATACAAAGAGATATAGACACAAACCATGGGAGTGTAGGAGTCTCCAAGGCTTGCTAGTCCTCCATCATGCTATCATCATCATCACTTCCCTCATGAGAAGTGGTCACATTGCCACTTTCCTTGGCACTTTCTTCTTTACTTTCTCCATCATCTTGTTCATCATCATCTTCACCATCTCTTTCTTCATCTCCACTTGCTTCTTCCTCAATATTATCATCAATTTCTTCACCATTTCCGACAACCTCATTGTCTTCCACCACGTCCCTAGATGCACCCGGAAACAAGGCTTCTTTATCCGCCCAACTAGGCAAAGGACAAGATGGATCAAGGAGTCCTTGCCTAGCTAAATGTAGGAGGGGAGGATATTGAGCCAAATATGCATTCTTCCGATCTTCATAAGCTTGCTTGTGCATGGCTTGCATAAGAAGAGTGACATAGTCTTTCCCAATTTCAACTCCTTCCGGTTTGAACTCTTCATACACAAAGGGGTAAGGCGGTATAACAATGGAAGAGGAGGGGGTTTCATGATCACCCTTTTGTTGTTGAATGATGTACTCGGCTTCTTCGGATAGGGGAAGTAGATAGTTGGTCCGGTGGACACTTAGGCGACAAATCTTCGAGGGTAAGGTGAACGATCTAGCTTCACTTGTTAGCCATCCATATTTAGTGTCAAGGGGGTTATGGGCAACCCACTTGAACTTGTTAATCATAATGTGCATATTAATAAGATGGCCACCTTCCTTTGCCTTGTACTTGCTATCCTTATTGAAATTAGGATCAAAGTGCTTGGCTAGGACCGTGACTAGGCCGCCATTAACAATAACGGTCGTACCCTTCTTCCCATTATCAACATTAAGCCATCTATCAACTAATAGCCTCAAAGAATTGAAAGGCTTGGTGTGAATTCTTCCGACATTCAAAGCCGATTCAAGGAGGATAAAATCAAGTCTTGTGAAATGATTGGTGTCTTTCCTAGCAATTATGGTATTTCCCACAACTTTGTGCCATACTCTTATGCCCGGATGATGGACCAAAAGAGCACGACAAGCATGAAAATCATCAAATTTCTTCCCAGAGATTGCCTCCCAAAGAGGCTCGGGGTCATACTTTCCATAATGCTTAAGATATCTCGATTCATCGCTAAGACCCAAAATTTCACCTAATTCCTTAAAGGTAATGCGTCTACTAATGTTAGCTAGACGAAACTCAAGATTTTCCCTATCCTCAAATTTGGTAACTTTTAAAGAACTTAAGAATTCCAAGACAAGGGAAGGGTATGTCGATTCCTTTGTTTCAAACAATTTCTTCAAACCCATGGCATTGAAAAAGGCTTTTGTTTGTTCAAGAACACCCAATTTCTCCAAGGCATCTTCACATATGAATTTGGTGGATTGAATTGATTTCATAGCAAACTTGACAAATGTATTTCTATGGGTATCGGAAATAAAAGTTACCTCCGGATAATGCAAGAGTTGATCGATTACCGGAGTAGAAGGCGATGCTCCCATAGAAATTTGTTGTTGTTGTGGTTGCACTTCCAAGTTTGGTGTTGATACCACCATTGCCAAAGCTTTCTTTGTTTGGAGAGCTTTTTGCCTTTGAGAGAGAGCCTTTGCCTTTGGTGCCTTTGTTGCTCCCTTTGTCCTTGCCATTTGATGAACTAACCAAGAAAAGAGTCAAAACTCTTCAATTTGTAAGATGCCTAAATCGATTTGAAGGTGAAAGGCTTTGCCTTTATGAAATCAAAAATCGACTCAAAGGTTGAAGATTTTGTTCTTTGTTTTGATTTTTATTGAAGATGGAGTGATTGATTTGTTGTTTGAAGGATGGTTTGATTTGATTTTGGTGGATTTTGTTGAGGGTTTTTGTTTTTGTGATGGAGAGGATGAGGGTTTTGATGTTGTGGGTAGTGTTTATTAATGAATGAAGGAAGGAATGAAGGTGGGAGGGTATTTAAAGAAGTCGAAATTTTCGAAAACGCAGGGGCAATCCGTGCGGATTAGGCCCAATCCGTGCGGATTCTGCAGCTTCAAAATTTTCAGAAGCTCGCCTAAAGACGGGCGGATTCTGGGGAATCCGCTCGGATTCTTCTATGTTGGGACGGGCGGATTTGCTGCAGGACGGACGGATTTCAATCCAGAGAAAT